>NC_142025.1:126623478-126894121 GCF_049901735.1 Notechis scutatus
TGTTAGATTGTAAAGGTATTATATATTTATTTCACCCAAAAGGGGAGTATGTTAGGTATAACATTGATACCAAATATGGTTTGGGTGAATAAATATATAAAACTTAGATATCATGGTTTAAGTGCTTATCACTTTAAGCACAATGCTGCAGGCAATTAGCCGATTAAGGGTGCAGTTAGAAGTTACAATATAAGGAAGCATTAGAAGCTGGAAAGCTTACTGCGACTAACTGTGTCTTACTGTGACTAACTGTGATTACTGACTGTGAGTGCCTGTGACTGAACTGTTCTTGTTTGCTACTGTTTGCTGATTTACTGCGTAATTCTACTGTTCTACTGTTTGAACGTCTTGCTGAATATCCAGCGTTTGTTCCTCTAGAGGGAGGCACCGGAGGAGAAGAAGATATCTTTATCGGCTGATAAAGATATTGCAAAGACTCTTAACTTGGACTGTAATAGTGAGTCTTACTGGATGGAAATATAGTGAATGACTATTGGACTGAATGACAATGCTTTAAACTCTAAATGGATTAAAAACTATTTAAACTACAAACAGTGTGTTCAGTGTGTGTATACTCTGGGGCCCTTCCACTCTCGTTTGGCTGCCTGGCTTGACTACTGCTGCAATACTCTTCTAGGGGTTAATCCCCAAACCCAAACAACCTGGTCCCAAGTCATGAAGGTCATTAAAAGTGACAACCAGCACCTTGAATTGCACCTGGAAGCAAATCGGCAGCCAATGCAGCTCCCACAGGAGAGATGATTTATTTATTTATTTTATTTATTTGGTTTGTCAGTTGCTTACAAGATAATAGGTATAAGTAAAAACATAGTTATGAATACATGGATACAAATAATAAAAATAAAAATAAAAGAAACAATAAGACAGGGATATAGGCACGTTGGTGTGCTTATGCATGTCCCCTACAGACCTCTTAGGAAAGGGGTGAGGTCAATAGTAGACAGTCTAAGGTTAAAGTTTTTGGGGTTTGGGGAAGAAATCACAGAGTCAGGTAGAGTATTTCAGACATTGACCACTCTGTTGCTGAAGTCATATTTCCTGCAATCAAGTTTGGTGCGATTAACCTTGAGTTTGTATCTATTCTTTGCTCTTGTATTGTTATGGTTGAAGCTGAAGTATTTATTGACAGGTAGGACATTGCAATGTATGATTTTATATACTATACTTAGATCAGACTGAAAGCGGCGTAGTTCTAGATTTTCTAGATCTAGAATTTTAAGTCTGGTGGCATAAGATATTCTGCAACGAGTAGAGGAGTGGAGAACTCTTCTTGTGAAATATTTCTGGATTTTCTCAACTGTGTTAATATCAGATATGTAATGTGGGTTCCAGACTGATGAGCTGTATTTGAGTATTGGTCTAGCAAATGTTTTGTATGCTCTAGTTAGTAGTGTAATATGACCAGAGAAAAAGCTATGTAAGATTAGGTTAAAAACTCTTAATGCCTTTTTGGCTATGCAGTTACAGTGGGCTCTAGCACTTAGATAATTAGAGATGAGTACTCCAAGAACCTTGACAGAGTTTGGATCCTTAACAAGCTCTTGACTATTCAGCCTGTATTTTATTTTCTGATTTATTTATTTTTTTGACAATATGTAAGAGAGAGTATTTATTTGTTGAGATTTGAAGTTGCCCTTTGTTTGACCATTCTGATACATAGTCAAGGTCTTTTTGTAGGGTAGCAGTATTGTTTGTGGTATTGAATAGCTTTATATCATCGAAGAGAATGCAGTTGCTCTTAATATGATCACAGAGGTCATTTATGTAGAGTATGAAAAGAGAACACTGCCTTGAGGGACACCACTGCTGACAGATACAGAATTTGATAGGATGCTCCCAATTTTGACCATTTGTTGTCTGTTTGACAGGAATGCTTCTATCCAGGTGTCCAGAGATACCATAAGATTTTAGTTTTAGGAGTAGTTTGTCATGTACCACTGAATCCAAGGCTTTACAGAAGTCTATGTAGATTGCGTCTATTGCTTTGTCCTGATCGAGTTGTGTAGTCCATATGTGTAAGAGTTGCAGATTACAGGATAGTTTTTTTTCTAAAACCAAATTATTTATTAGAGAGTAGGTTGTTTGTCTCTAAGTGGAGGATAATGGATTGGTTAATAATGGATTCCATGACTTTACAGGTGATGCAGCATAAAGAGATTGGTCTGTAATTTTACATGTGCACACAACCATGCAGGCTGCTGCATTTATTTAGTTTTCATTTTTATGCTCAATTTAGTTCTACCTTTCTAAGAAAAGTCTCATTTAACAACAGTGTTGGAGAAATGATTTCCTTTGATGAAAATGGGAACCTGGAAGTAGGATTTGATATTATCAACTGGGTCACATTTCCAAATCTAAGTCTACATCGAGTCAAAGTGGGAACATTTGATGTCAAAGCTCCCAAAGGACAAATATTCAGTGTTAATGCTGATTCTATTAGGTGGCCAAGGAGATTTAGCCAGGTATTTTCCTATATACTTGGGGTCCATCACTGTTCAGGATGCAGATAATGAAAATAATTGTATAGCCAAATATTTTCTCAGCCCTCTTTTAGATCCATGAAATATACAGGTTGTCAACTATAAAATGTGTATACAAAGTGTGGCTCGAGGCTCATGATTTAATTGGAGTAACTGTCAGAATCCTGACACAGGTTTTCTATGGAAGGAAGGCTGCTTGCAATTGTTTTTTTCTGTAGGCTTAATTATCTGTTGAAGTCTGTACCTGTCCTGTTTGGTTGCTATACTAAATCAGACAGTTATAGAAGTACAAATGACATACTCAGTAATTGCTCTGTAGAACTGTGCAAACAATTCCTGGGCCAGTCTGAATTTCCTGAGTAGACACAGAAAGAACATTCTTTGTTGTATCCTTTTAGTGACAGTTCTAATGTTAGGCATTCATTTCAAATCATGGGGAGATTATAGAGCTGAAAAACCTATATTATGTGATTATCCCAATACCAAACCAACAATTAAGGATTCTGCCTTGTATGCTTCTCTTTGTGCCCAGGCTCAGCCTATTTCTTTGTGCAATGAACCCTGCCATAAAGGTCATAGCAAGACCAAGAAGGAAGGGAAGCCATTTTGTTGTTACGATTGCCTTCCATGCCCAAGAGGAAAAGTTTCAAACCAAATGGGTAAGGATCTCACAGACTGCATTTGAATTTGGGAGCAGGTGGTGAGGTCGAAACATTATCATTAAAAAATCAGATTGAATAGAAATGGGTCTTTTCCTTTGTGAGATGCCAAAAGCATTTCCAGGATCCAGTGCAAATGGGTTTTTCCCAGAGTTTCTGAAGAAAAAGTGCATATAAACAGAATAAATAATTCTCATAACAATAAAATTGATGTTAGACTCTGCATAATGCTTCATAAAAATAAAATTGTTTGAGAATTATGTAAGCCGCTTCTGAATTTTTTGCTTGATGTGGAAAAGAATGTAATTTTGACTTTGGGTTTTACATATTAGATTTATAGATCTTTATAGAAATGACTCATTCTTATTATTATAGAAAAACAAAAAGCTGTGGTTTTATGTTAATGACATATTCTATTGCAACAGAGAGAGTCAGAAGTCAATGCTTCTTTTTCTGTTCTTTCCCCTACCCTTCCTCATTTCTCTCTCCCCCTTCCCCTTCCATTTCACTGCTCTTTTATTTACTTTTGTATTTTATAATACTTTATAATGTAATAAAAATGTTTGATTCAAAAAATAGAAAAAGAAAGAGAATCTTGCAATTTTCTTTGGAGCCCAGATTTTGCACTGAGCTGTTCCTTCTATCTTGGTTAGACACACCACAGTCTAAATGAAGAGATTTGGTTTTACTTTTTAGACTTGGAATCTTGTTACCAGTGTCCAGAAGATCACTATCCCAGTAAAGCCCAGGATCAGTGCATTCCAAAAGAAATCAGCTTCCTATCTTTCCAAGAGCCTTTGGGGATCATCTTGGCCATTGTTGCTCTTTTATTTTTCTCCATCACAGCTCTGGTCCTCATGGTCTTCATTCAGCACAGGGACACTCCCATCATCAAGGCCAACAACCGAGGCCTCAGCTATGCCCTCCTAGTCTCCCTTTTGCTTTCCTTTCTCTGTCCTTTGTTTTTCATTGGTCAGCCTCAGAGGATAACCTGTCTCCTTCGCCAAACTGCTTTTGGCATCATCTTCTCTGTGGCAGTTTCTTGCATGGTGGCCAAAACCCTCACTGTGGTTTTTAGCCTTTATGGCCACCAGGCCACAATCTAAAACAAGGTTATGGGTGGGGAAAACGCTGGCACTTTTTATAGTACTTTCATGCTATTTCATTCAAACCAGTCTCTGTACTGTGTGGCTGATGAGGTCCGCTCCCTTCCCAGATCTTGACATGCACTCGCTACCGACAGAAATGGTCCTGGAATGCAATGAAGGCTCTGCTACCTTTTTTTTATTGTGTCCTGGGTTTCATTGGCCTCCTGGCCATGATCAGCTTTACATTGGCTTTTCTTGGAAGGAACCTTCCAGACAGTTTCAATGAAGCTAAATTTATCACCCTCAGCATGCTGCTTTTTTGCAGTTTCTGAATCTCTTTTGTCCCAGCCTACCAGAGCACCAAAGGGAATACATGGTGGCTGTGGAGATCTTTTCTATCTTAGCTTCAGGTGCTGGATTACTGGTTCTCATTTTCTTCCCCAAAGTTTACATCATCTTGATAAGACCTGAGCTGAATAATAGGCAACAACTCATGAGAAAAACCCCATGAAGTGAGTTATAGGAATCAGTCACATTACAGTATACACACCAGAATTTAGATTAGTGAAAAAGCCAGGGTGTTGTTTCATGGAATAATAGTCTTGAGTTTTTAGAAAAACAGAATGATTGAGTATATGTATGTAACAATAAAGTAAAAATAAAATGGGTGTTCTTCCTTGTTCAATATGTCCTTAAACAATATTTATTTTATGATTGCCCAAGCAGCCCTTCATGGCAATGTTTGCTTTAACTTTTTATTATTATTTTGAAGTTTGATTAAGGTTTACTAAGAGAAAAAATAGAATGAAAGTAAAAATTAAACCAAGAAAAGAGGAGAATTGAGGTAATTGAGCCTGCCAAGAACCCAGATTCATAAATAAGAAACAAAGCAGTGCAAGATAACGTAATGGTTAAGAAACTTGCCCAGGAATGGGATAGCTTAGTTTTAGCAAAGGGATGTTTTGTTTTGTTTTCCTTGTACAACCCTGTAATCTCTTTTATTGGGGTGGAATCTAGATGATTGAATGGAGCTGAGCATTTACTGGCCAAATGCTCTTCCTGATGCCTACATAGAGTTCACAACAGATATTTTCTCCTTGTGCCTGGATAGAGTAACATCTGTCACTGCCTAGGATTGATCTCTCAAACTTCTGAGTCTGAGGCAAACATCTTCACCTATAGCTCTTTAGGAGGAATCATCTGAAATGAGCAAATCCAACAAGGATCAGGAAAAAAGATCTTTTAGAGGCCATATGAGTGATTGTCTGATTGTCATGCAAAAAAGAAAAATAGGCAGCCAAAACACTACCCTTGTATTTGGGTCAAGTCCAAAATTGTTGCACACTCTACATCTTTAAAAATAGAACATTTCTGTAATAGATCTGCTTCTGAAGAGGAAGGATTGTCATTGACCTGCAGATCAATACCTCAGTCCACTTTTCCTTGTTTATGTCTTCAATTTCCTCTGAAACAATGGAAAGAATATTAAACAGGGAAGCCCAAAGGGAACTCAGTTGAAGGCCCATGTATTTTTATATCCATTGTATAGTTGGGAAATATTTTTTTTTAATGGTTGGGCATTCAATTGCATAGCTGCATTCTCAACTTTTTCAACCCTGCCCCACATTAAATTACATTTTCTCAAAAAATTAAAAGGCCTGAAGGCCAACTCTTTGGGATGTGTATGGGAGCTTTGATCCCCTACTGCTTTATTGCTATTCTGACCCAGTCCAGCTCTGAGGACATCACTGATATATGTGGGTATCTGTGCGTGCATACATGTGCATGTGTGTGTAATTAAATTTATATGCTGCCCATCTTCCAGTGGCTCTAAGTAGCTTACAAACAAGAAGAAAAAGAACACACACACAAGGAACAAGAAAATGGCACAGATAAAAAACCCAAGTGTTTTTAATGTAAATCATGGTGCCAAAATGTCATTGTTTTATTGAAGGACCTGGCTGGGCAAATGCTATGGGAAACAGTCAGGGGTGAGATCCAACCAGTGTTACTACCAGTTCAGTGACGACGTTTTGCATGTGCATGCTGAGCGCGCATGTAAAAAAACCATCAGCTCTGCCACCCGGACAGCTGAAAAGCACTGCGCACAGGTGCACAGCATTTGGAAAGCCTCTTTTTTTCCTGCTTTTTCAACCTCAGCTGCTTGAAAAAACAAGAAATAAAGGACAGGTAAGAGCCCAGGCGGGTGGGTGGGCCAAACAGCAGCAAACAGAGAACCGGTTTGGTGTCTGCTGCTTTTCAGAGCTACCGGTTCTATAGAACTGGGCAGAACTGATAGCATCCTACCTCTGGAAACAGGTAATCCCCCAAATGCCATGTAGGGCTCTATAGGTAGAAATGAGACTCTTGCATCACATGATGAAGAAAACTGACAGCTAGTACAACTCATGAAGCAGATGTATCATATGAACATACGAGGTGGGCATGTTCATCATCGCTCCTACCACTGCATTTGGACTAGTTAAAACAAGGATCTTCAAGGGCAGCCCATATAGAGTGCACAGAAGTACTCAAACTGTTTGTCACCCAGGGCATGAGTGACTGCCTGAAGGGTCCACAATTTTTCAAAAATTTCAAGGAAATAACACAACTGATACATTACAAAATAGAATTACCCTAAAACACCCTTAATGTCTAGGCATACTAAATAAAAAAGAAAACTATTCAAAAATGCAGTCATGATGTTTTCTTCTACAGCAGGGGTAAATGCATCACCCTCTGGTCACACCCATGCCTGGTTTAGCAAAGGGGGGAAAAGTCCCGATAGGTCACATGACACCGCTGTGATGTGAGGCTGACAACCCTGTTCTACAGTATTGCAAATAATTCATAATTACACAAAGGTGATTATCAATCTGACAACAGTAACTTCTACTTCCCCTTCCAAAGAATGACTGAAAACCATGGCAGAAAATCAAAGTATGCTAAAGAAAAAGACGTTTTGCTGTTCAGAAATGAGACACAGTACAGGCTGGTTGGAGACTGGCCCTTTGAAGATTCACAGTGAAAAAACTGTGAGAAGGCACTAAAGTCATCCAGAACTCCTTAATGACACTTAAATGATCCTTCAATTCTATTATTCTGTTCTGTTATTCTTTTTAGGATCACATATATCCACCCCATCAAACCCAAAGAAAGTCTGGAATGCTATTGGATCTCCTGTCATAGGCAGGAGGTTGGACTACAAGACCTCTGAGGTCCCTTGCAATCCTATTATTTCATGTACTATGTGCTAAGTACATTTTGTGAATCAGTCATTAGAATAGATATACTTATTAGTGGGATATGGACTATATATGTTGGCTTCTAAAGTAAACACTATATTAGAACAATCTAAACATACATGGGGTATGTGTGTGTGTGTATGCATATGTAATTTTATTTATTTTATTTAAAAGACATACATGGCCACTCGTCTTGTAGAACAAAACTCTTGCTTACAACAATAATGGTCAGAAATTGCCTTCTGTGTAGATCTATATAAGGTACATTAAAACCCCTTTGAACTGAAGCACTCTCAGAATAACTAAGACCACAACAGTATTATTATTACCATTATTTATGGTGCAGTTGTAATGTTGCAGGTGTCTCACTCAAAGTGTCGAAAGAAAGGTCATAAGAACAGGCCGGTTGTGGGGACACAATGTTATCTAAATGATTGTTGCCATATCTAAATTACTAAACTTTGCAAACTTCAGTTAATTCATATTTGCGTGTAAGGGTGAATAAATTCATGTAAAAAATATCAGTGAATTATCATACTTTAGCAGAGATATTAAAAAATAGAAAAATTCTGAATTGAACCCAAGTCTGAATTGGAACTCCACAAACTCAGCTGAAATAAATATATCAATAGCAAGGGTGATATCTCAAAACAAGTCCCAAAGGGTTTGACCTTCCTTGCAGCATTGCTTTTTTTTTTCATCTTGCCTGTTTTGACCCCAAATGGAAATACTCCTGCTAAATATTCTTATATCTCTTGTTTTGAAAAGTTGCATTCTTCTGAAATTTCTTAGGAGAAAAGTTTTGTTGAAATGATAGGTTGGAAAATTGTTTTCTTCTACTACATGAAAGAAAATCTAATATTAAGCAGATATTTAAATTCCCCATAATTATCTAATTGATGCTGATAACTTGGAAAACTCCTCCAGTTGACAAGGGATGTTTTGGTAGCAACTAACAAAACAAAATCAAGGTTGGTGATTCTTCTTAATCTATGCTGGAACACTGGCTCAAGGATTTTAAAGGAATTGGGAGCTCTGCAGTTATTAATCAAGCTGATATTGCTAGCCATGCAAGGATGCCAACACTTGAATGGCTGAAAAAAACACAGGTGACTTGATGTTAAGAAGATGTAAATGCAAGATCATGAACTTTATTCTCTGGATTCTCATACTGCTTCCTTGGACATCATGTGGTGTTCCAGTTGCTAAATGCATGGACAATGATCCACAGAATATCAACCATAAATATTACCAGTCAGGGGATTTTATCATAGCTGGCATTAGTTCACAAAGCTTCATGTTTTCCAATCCTCTCAACTTTGAAAGGCATCCCTCTTTTGAAGTCATTGATGATCTCCTGTAAGCAATTGGTATTTTTAATCAAACGGTTCAGGTGATAAGTGTTTCATAAAATTTGCACCCATGATTTTCAGTCAAACTAAGGGACTTACTATCCTTTAAGCTTGAATGAGCTATAAATTAATATTCATGCAGTGAAAGAGACTCCACTTTACATCATGTTCCAAAGAAAGATGATCAGTTAAACTTTATATGGTTGGACATTACTGAGGCTCATTCTACACTCCCCACTTCTTTGCAACATATTACTTTATTCTCATTATACATCTTCTAGAACTTGCAATAAAGAGAATTATTCCTTTCCATTTTCTGGAACATCCAAGGGGGATTGATACTAACTTATTTGGAATATTCTTTATTTCTATAGTCTTGATTGGCTAAGTGTGATTGGACACACAAATAACAAAGTTGTAAATTATAAATCATAAGCTAAAACCACAAATAGGTATAAGATGTAAGGTATAAGTTTTCCATGAAAAAAACAATTCCATCTTTCATCAAGGACAACTGAAAGTTATTGAAAATATAAATCAATAAAACTAACAATATCAGAGTGGGATTTGAATGTAGGGTATGGCAGAAAATGAATTTTCAACCAAGCGGCATTCTTGAAAGATGACTGGAATAATGGGAAACTGAAATTTCAAAATGAGGATGTTCAACTAATGGAAATGCTATCTCTAGGATTAGGGCATACAGTCCATGGCTAAACCTTATTTCCTGCTAAGGTTTGTGGTTGGTAGAACTCTTTCCATTCATACCTAAGGTCACTTCTTATTTTCTCTCACCGATATATGCTTGTTAAAAATGAAAGTTAACACTGACATGCATTTTTAGAATCAACATCTAGATAAATACAGTTAGCTGGAGATTTAAAAGCACCTCACTGAAATGTATGCATTTTTATGCTAGGTTTTGAAAAAGGTTTGTGCTAGGTGTTTGTATATTTGTGCCTGAGTTTCATCATGAAGTTGCCCAGATATCTTTGTTGTTAGTTGCAGAATCATGTCTGACCTGTTATTAGTTGCAGAATCATGTCTGAAAGTTCCTCCAGGCTTGCTGTCCTTTACCATCCTCCGGAGTCCATTTAAGCTCATGCCTACTGCTTCAGTGACTCCATCCAGCCACCTCATTCTCTGTCATCCCCTTCTTCTTTTGTCCTCAATCGTTCCCAGCATTAGGCTATTCCCCAGTGAGTCCTTCCTTCTCATTAGGTGGCCAAAGTATTTCAGTTTCATTCCAGATATCTTATGATTCTGTAATATTAAAAAAACAATAAATATGTATTAAAGGGATAGGAATTTATCAAGACTTAAGTAGAGAGAATTCAGTAGTGGAGGTAAATCTCATTACAGATATTTGACCCAGACCTACAAGAACATCTTGGCTTTTGTCTTTGCTGTGAAGGAGATCAATTATGATACTCAGATGCTACGCAACATCTCTCTGGGTTTCAACATTTATAATGACTACTTCTGTTAGGTATAACATTGATACCAAATATGGTTTGGGTGAATAAATATATAAAACTTAGATATCATGGTTTAAGTGCTTATCACTTTAAGCACAATGCAGCAGGAAATTAGCCGATTAAGGGTGCGGTTAGAAGTTACAATATAAGGAAGCATTAGAAGCTGGAAAGCTTACTGTCTGTAGCTGTTACTGTCTGTAACTGTGTGCTGCTGCGACTAACTGTGATTACTGACTGTGAGTGCCTGTGACTGAACTGTTTTTGTTTGCTACTGTTTGCTGAATATCCAGCGTTTGTTTCTCTGGAGAGTGAAACCGGAGGAGGAGAAGATATCTTTATCGGCTGATAAAGATATTGCAAGGACTCTTAACTTGGACTATACTAGTGAGTCTTACTGGATGGAAATACTGTGAATGAATTAATGGACTGAATGACAATGCTTAAACTCTAACTGGATTAAAAACTATTTAAACTACAAACAGTGTTTGTGTTCAGTGTGTGTATACTCTGGGGCCCTTCCGCTCTCCTTTGGCTGCCTGGCTTGACTACTGCTGCAATACTCTGCTAGGGGTTAATTCCAAAACCCTAACAACTTCACTGGAAGCTTAACTTACCTTGCTTCACTGGAGCTCCTCTCCACATGGAGCAAGTTCATTCCAAACTATAAATGCGATGCTCAAAGTACTACTGTGGCTGTCCTTGGGGGACCCAACTCCAAAGCATGTCTTTTCATGGCAACCATTCTGAGCATCTACAAGTTACCTCAGGTAAGGTTGACATCTAGAGCATCAGATTTTAAAAGACAGGTGGGGCTCACTAGTTTTGTTCATTAAGAATTTTTATTAATTTGGGACAAAGAAGGTGTCATCCTCCTAAAGGGGTTGTTTATTTTGTGCATTAAACATGAATCCTGAACGCGAATCTTTTAAAAATTATTTTAAAACAGCACATCAAAGCATCCATCCTGGAGTTCTGAGAAAGGGGTGTTAGGGATAACATTGTTTATCCTAACTGGTTTGGGTAAAAAATAATAAATAAGTTATCATGGTTTGTTGGTTAAAATGTGTGTAACTTTAACTACAAGAATGTAATTAAGGGTGTGGTTGTAAAAGCACCATAAAAGAAGCAAGTCAATTGCAGCTCTCTCTCTCTGGCTTAATGATCCCTAATTACTGGATGGATTGATGACTGCGTTTTTCCTTACTGGAACGGAGGAGAGAAAGGAGTGTTGATTTCTCAACGGAGAGAAGAGATAATACGGACTGATTTATTGTAAGTGAACTGACATTGGCTATTCAACACGGATTTTGCAAATTGAGTATCCCGACTGGACTGACTGAAATGATACATGACTAATGGACCGTTTATTTTGACTATGCTATAATTCCTAATGGAATAAACTATATTTTTGATAGCACAAGCGTATCTGTATTTTTTTTTACTGCGTGTTAACTAAAATACAAACTTATCTCACATTTACCTGTCTGCCTATCTGACTACGCTACACATTCTGTTTAGTTTGTTTTCCTTAACACTTGTTGGGGAATTCAGGCTTAACACTAGTTATGGGCCCAGAGACTGCAAAGTCAGTTTAACTAGGATAAAAAAACAGGTTTATGTAAAAGTGAGATTTTGTGTTGTTACACGTTACAGTAAACAGACAACTGTGTTTTTATTAATTATAGTTTTATATCCATATATTGAAACATGGCACAAGTCAGTCTACAAAGTTTGTCCCTTATATCCAAGCTGGATAGAACAAACTATGTTTCATGGTCTATGAAATGTAGTCTACTTCTCACGAAGAGAAGGTCTGTGGAACATAATTGAAAACCCACCAAACGAGGAATATGATACTGAAAATGAGGAAGATAGTCAAAAGATAGAAGACTTTAAACAGAAAAATGAACAAGCTCTTTTGCATCATAGACTAACACTATCTGATCAGCAACTTGTTCATATACGCGAGAGCAAACAGCTGTTGGGTGTTGGCAAAAACTGAAGAGGATTTATGTCCGAGATAACGTTGGTGCTCACATAAATCTAACACGGAAGCTTTTCCAGACGCATTCCAAAAGAATGGTGATATGCTGAGTCATTTGAATATTATGAAAAGCATTTTTCAAGAACTGCAACCGAGAAGGAGCTTATTTTCTCTGAACTACACCAGGTCTACATAATTCTATCTTCATTAGACTTAAAAGTTTTGATGACTACGTAACTCCCTTGAAATTTTACCTAAAGAAAGCCTAACTTTAACTGATATCACTGGCAGATTGATTGAAGAGGCCAGAAGAAGGCTTGAAAGAGATCAGTTAAGGAGGGAGCAACCTCAAAAGGAAGATAATGAACCTATTGCATACGTAATTAAAAAGTGTTTTAATTGTGGAGGAAGAGGACATTTGGCAAGATTTTGTAAGAAAGCAAAGCACCAGAATGCAAGTCAAAATACTGGAAGTCATCAAAGAAAAAATAAAATTTTGAGTTAGCCATGTATAGTAATGGAGTTGTGAAAAATAATTTATGGGTGGTTGACAGTGGAGCATCCCACTGTATAACAAATGATAACAAAAATTTGTAAAAATGTCCATGAGTTCACAGCATATCTCATTGGCAAACGGCTGGAAAATGAAAGCAAAAGGTGAAGGTATTGCACATTGTTCTTGTATAAAAGAGAACGTAAAATGTTATATGTACCTCAACTTAAATTTAATTTGCTTTCAGTTAGAATGTTGGTTAGATTAGGATACGTAGTTACCTTTAGAGGAGATACTTGCTTAATTGAAAAAGAAGGTAAGAAAATTACTGCATCTTTAAGAGGTGAATTGTATGTGTTAAATGATAATGGTTTAGAGGTGGCTAACACGGTTTATGATAATAAAAAACATGATGAATGTATTCACTTGTTACACCGACGGCTAGGTCATTTAAATTTTAAAATGATTAAGAGAACTGTTCAACTATCTAAAGGAATAAGTTTGAAACCTTGTAATAAGTATTTGCAATGTTCTGCTTGCAATCAAAGCAAAAGCAAAGTCATACCGGCAAATAGAGTTGGATTTACTACCAAAGAGCCTTTAGAGGTAGTATTTGCCGATATAATAGGTCCTAAAAAACCAAGTGTAGGTGGTGCTCGATACATATTAAGCATAATGGACCACTATTCTAGGTATGGTTTCTGTTTTCTAATGAAGAGAAAAACTGAAACGTATCTAAATTTCTTTAATTGGCTAAAATTTGCAGAGAGGAAAACTAAAAAGAAATTAGTAACTCTTATAACAGATAATGGTGCGGAATTTACAAATAATAAATTCCAGAGTAGATTTAGGATGTCAGGTATTCAACATAAAAAGTCTGCACCATATAGGCCTCAACATAATGCATTTATAGAGAGACAAGGCCAAACACTGCAATCAATGGGACGGACTATGTTGTCTGATTCAGGATTACCCTGACAATTTGTGGGGAGAAGCTATAATGTGTGGTAATCACATATTAAATAATGTTGTTAATTCAACAAAACAGGTGAATTACCATTCACACTGTGGCATGGTAGGAAACCTGATTTAAGTTACATTCACACATTTGGTGCACCAGCATGGGTGCATATCCCTACACAACTCAGAAACAAAGGACATCATAGAGCTAAAAGATTATTTTTTGTTGGATATCAATAAAACCATAGATCTTATAGATTCTGGGAACAAGGTACATCTAGAGTATACTGCAGTGCTAGTGCACAATTCCTAGAACATATAGGATGGAATAGATTAGAGCAAGATTCAGATAATGATGTAATTATAGAACACTACAAGAAGCAGAAAGAAAAGACTAGTTATAAGAAAAGTCCAATTAAAGAAGAAGTCCACGAAGAGCAAATAGAACCAGAACAAGAGGAAATAATTGATCAAGAAGAGATTCAGGCTTAACAAGGGGCATAGATCCAATCTGACCCAGTTATCAATCAATCTGAGGTTTTTTTTCTTCTGAGTTTTCAGACTTGTGCTGGAATCCAGCTTCAGCAATGTAGACACATTCTACTAGAGATGAGTTCCCTGAAGATGGGTTCCAGCGTGAGTCCAAAAGTTTGGAAGATTAAACTTCCGATCCTGGTGATCAACCCAGATTGGATCTTGCAACATTGTCATGGGATATTTGCCTTCATTCATGAAGGGGACAAAATTTGAAGCAGGCAGCGCTTCTAAGGCCTCCACTTGTCAATAGGAAGTGAAGGCTTATGGAGTTGGCTGCAAAGAGATTTCAAAGCCACAGCCTCTACCAGAGGGGAGTCAAATATGCCACTTTGTGGACATTACTTCATTATCAAACCCCTGTTTGTTTGTAGCATGTAACCTCCTTTTCAAGCACAGTAAACTTGGAGAAAGGAGTGCCACAAGAATGCACTTGCTCATTTTATCAAGTCATACTACTAAAATAAGTATCCGACCTCCATTTTTTTGACAAAAAGGGCTATGCTACTTCTACCAGCAAGGATATGATTTAATTCCTGAGAGGAACATACTCCAGTTCTGTCTTAACACCACTCTCCAAATCATTATAATATTTTATTTATTTTATTTTATTTGTCAATTGCTAACAAGATAATAGGTATAAGCATGAGTAAGAATACAGGAAATAGGTATGAATAAATGGGGATAATAGGACAGGGATGGTAGGCACAATTGTGCACTTATGCACACCCCTTACAGACCTCTTAGGAATGGGGTGAGGTCAATAGTGGATAGTTTGAGGTTAAAGGAGTGGAGGATAAAGGATGTAACAACAGAGTCAGGTAGTGCATTCCAGGCATTGACCACTCTGTGACTGAAGTCATACTTTTTGCAATCAAGTTTGGGGTGGTTTACATTGAGTTTGTATCTTTTATGTGCTCTTGTATTGTTGCGGTTGAAGCTGAAGTAGTCATTGACCTGAAGGACATTGTAGCAGATAATTTTGTGTACTACGCTTAAGTCCAACCATAGGCGGCGTAGTTCAAGTTTGTCCAAGCCCAAAATTTCAAGCATGGTGACATAGGGTATTCTGTTGTGAGCAGAAGCCTGTAGTACTCTTCTCGTGAAATAGTTCTGGACTCGATCAATTGTATTAATGTCCAATATACAGTGCAGATTCCAGACTGATGAGCTCTATTCAAGCATTGGTCTAGCAAAAGCTTTGTATGCTCTAGTTAGCAATTCAATATTTCCAGAGGAGAAATTTTGTAAGATTAGATTTACAACTCTTAATGGATAATATTCTTGATTGATTTAGTCTACATATTTAAAAAGTACCAATTGATGTTGCACACTGTCCATGTCCAGATTGAAAAGACTACTGTCCACTGTTACAGTCCTAATTTGGTCTTTTCCCATTCTTGGGTAATTATTTTAGTGGAGATTTATCTTTATTGTAGCATATGAGTGATTTTTGCAAAAAGAAGTAAAGAACAAATGAAAAGAACAAACTTTCTGGAGAACCAGTAGCAGAAATTTTGAGTAGTTCGGAGAACCGGCAAATACCACCTCTGACTGGCCCCACCCCCATCTATTCTTTGCCTCCCAAGTCCCAGCTGATCAGCTGGGTCTTCTTTTGTTGCCCTGCACAGGAGAACGGCACTGGAAAGCAGGTTATTGGGGTGGGGAAGGAATGGGATTTTGCAGTATCCTTCCCCTGGAATGGGGTGAGAATGGAGATTTTACAGTATCTTTTCCCCTGCCACCAAGCTATGTCCACAGAACCAGTTGTAAAAAAAAAAATGAATTGTGCCACTGCTTAAGAGGAATTCATCTTTTTCCCCATTTTTTGTCAAAATACAAAATGGATAATCAACCTTCAGACAATAAAAGTTTGCCTACTCAAATCCTTTTTTTTTCTTTTTTCTTTTTTGTAGCTTGGATATGGATCTTCTCCTTTGATTAATGACCCATCCCAAAAAGTCTTCTTCCAATGGATGTTCCCTAATAGAAACCAACAATATACAGGGATGCTTCAACTGCTTTTGCTTTTCAGATGGACTTGGATTGGTGTCATTTTCATACCAGATGACAATGCCCTCTGGTTTGTACAGAAAGAACTTCCCAAGTTTTCTCAAAGTGGCATCTGTTTTGAGTTTATAGAACCATTTCTTAATGTGTATATGAAAAGTGGCATTCATGAAATAATGGAATCATGGGTCAAACTGTATATCTTCATAAGTGATAGCTTTGCTAGTAATGTTGTAATTTTACATGGTGAAATTCACACTACAATCTTTTTGAGATTGTTTCCCAGAATTTTTGAACTTGAAGACAAAGAAATGAAGACAGGGAAAGTCTGGATCATGACGGCACAGATAGAATTCACTACTGCTCCCTTTCAATGATCTTGGGATATAAATACTGTGCTGTATTAGCATACTCCAAACCCTCGCAACTGATTGGTCCAGACGGACAGCGACCTGATTGGTCGAAACCCCGGCTGTGATTGGAGCGCTAAGAATCTACCGTGATTGGCTGTGCCGACCACGGGAGATTCAAAGCGCTGCCATTGGCCGCCGAGCCGCGAGCCAGCCCTATATGAAGGGCTGCCACGGCTTGTATTTCCCCAGACTATTCCTATTCTAAATAAAGAGCTGAACTCACTAGAATGGTCTGCGTCTCCTTCTAACCCGATCTACCTCAGATCTAACACTGGCGACGAGGATGGGATCATGAGACAAAGAGACCACCCAGTACGTGGCGGCGGCACACAGCAGCAAGCAGAATGGCCGGCATCAACTCACCACCGCACCCTTCAATCCCGCTACCAAGGACTGGGAATCCTATAACCGATAGGTTCCAGATGTTCCTCGATTGTAGCAATCTTAAAGATGCCAATGGACACAAGAAACGGGCCGTATTCCTCGCACACTGCGGGCTGGTGGTGTTTAAGATGGCCAAAGCCTTGGCCAAGCCGGAGGACGTCAAGACCATGGAGTGGGGCAACCTCGAGCCCCTGCTACGAAGCCACTACGCCCCCGTCGTGCCCATCCTCATCTGGCGGCACGAATTCTACAGGTGGGACCAGCGCGAGGGTGAGGGGCTTGGTGACTTCATAGCGGCACTACGAGATTTGGGCGGCCTGTGCGAGTTTGCCGACCTGGATGAGGCCCTGCGAGACCGCGTCGTCCTGGGACTCCGAGACCCCATTCTCCAGAGCCGCATCATGGCGAAGGGTGACATCTCCCTCGCCGATGCGCTCACAGAGGTGGCCGCGGCTGAAGCGGCCAAGAAATCAGCGGCTCGGATGCGGCAATCGAGCATCATGCCACAAGCAGCGACCGGCGAGACAACACCGAACCCCGAAAAGTGACCCGAGATCGACCACCGGGACGCAACCACGCACCACGGCGACATTGACTCCTTCTCAGGAACCGAGGACGAGGAGGAGGAAATCCACCACCTGCAAGCAGCACGAGGGTGACGGGAACCCCAAGGTCGTAAGTCGAGGTTCCAGTGCGCCGGCTGCAGAGGCGATCACCCCCGTTCGGACTGCTGGTTCCTCGATGCCGTTTGCCAACAGTGCGAGAAGCGGGGGCACATCGCCAGGGTGTGCAGAAATAAAAAACACTACAGCCTGCGGCGACGAGATGGCAGCCCTCAGAGGCAGAGAACACCCCCACCAGATACCGAGACCACCAGACGGAGAGCCGCTGGAGCCAAGAGGGTCGGAAGAGGCGGCTCAACGAGGCAAGGCAAAGAGAGGAAACACACCAGACCATCGGCGGCGGCCATTCCTCCACAAGAGACGCCAGAAAGGTATACATGACAGTGAGGATAGAAGACCAGCCATGCGACATGGAGGTGGACTCTGGGTCCTCCCTCTCCATGGTCTCATGGCACACCATCAAGCGCCTGGTTCCCTCCATCCGCCGCAAAGAATTAGAAGACCAAACACTAAACCTCAAAGACTACCAGGAAACCGCATCCCTGTAGTTGGCCGAGGCCATTTTAAAGTCACCTTCAAGAACCACACCGAAGTGCTACCCCTGACCATTGTCGACCGGGATCGGCCGAGCCTGTTGGGATTACAGTGGTTCACACCCTTAGGCATTGAAGTAACCGGAATCCACCGCACCGCAGAGTCGGACTGGGAAGCGGCACTCGTGGAGGACTTCCGGGAAGTTTTCGGCGACAGCCTAGGCAAGTACCGGGGTCCCCTATCTCTTTAATATAGACCCAGCATCGCAACAATCCCGCCTTAAGCCCAGACGAGTGCCATTTGCACTCAAGCCCAAGATCGATGAGCAGCTAGATAAGCTCATCGCGCATGGGGTACTGGAGCCAATTGATCATGCCAGGTGGGAGACCCCCATAGTCACCCCCATCAAGCCAGATGGATCCGTGAGAATTTGTGGGGACTATAAGGCCACCCTAAACCACGCGCTCCAGCAAAGCGCATACCCCGTCCCAGTAGTGCAGCACCTCCTGCACTTGCTGGGGGGAGGCCGGATCTTTGCCAAACTCGACCTGGCGCAAGCCTACCAGCAACTGCCGGTCGATGCCGCAACCGCCGAAGCCCAGACCATCGTAACACACTGGGGGGCTTTCCGTTGCAACCAGCTCCAGTTCGGAGTCAGCGTGGCACCCGGGGTCTTTCAAAGCCTCATGGAAAGACTCTTCCAGGGCATAGAGGGGGTGGTGCCCTATTTTGACGACGTCTTAGTGGCCGCAGAAAACGAAAAGCAACTAGAAACCAGTTGAGGGAGGTACTGAAGAAATTCAGAGACTCGGGGCTCAAAGTCAAGAAAGGGAAGTGCCAGCTACGGGCTGAGAGGGTCGAATTCCTAGGGTACCTCCTAGACAAACAAGGGATCCACCCCATAGAGAAGAAACTGAGAGCCATAAGGGAAGCGCCACGACCCAAAAACAAAACGGAACTGCAGGCTTTCTTGGGACTGTTAAACTTTTACAATGTCTTCCTACCTCAAAAGTCGACCGTGGCGGAACCGTTGCATAGGCTGTTAGATAAAACAGCCACCTGGACCTGGGGAGCACGGTAGGAGAGCGCTTTCAACAACACAAAGAAACTGCTAACATCTGACGTGGTACTAATCCAGTACAGCGAGACTCAGCCATTAACGGTAACATGCGACGCATCGCCTTTTGGGATCGGTGCCATCCTCAGCCACCAGCTACCAGACGGGAGGGAAGCACCCATCGCCTTCTCATCAAGGACACTTTCAAAGCCGGAGCGGAACTACAGCCAGCTTGACAAAGAGGCCCTAGCAGTCGTCGCCGGCGTCAAGAAATTCCACGAATACCTTTACGGTAGGACTTTTACAATCATCACGGACCACAAGCCGCTGCTAGGGATCCTGGCAGGAAATAAGGCCACACCGAACATTCTATCACCAAGAATGACAAGGTGGTCTGAGTTCCTGTCAGCATACAACTACCAGTTGGTTCACCGACCCGGGAAGGACATCACCCACGCAGACGCCCTGAGCCGCTCACCCTTGCCCGACTTAGAAGACGACCCGGCACCCACGACAGAGGTATTTCAAATAGAGACAATACCCAACCCACTAGTGACCGCGCCAGACATTGCCAGAGAAACTAATAAAGACAAGCAGCTGGCGCGAGTCCTAAGCTGGGTTGGAAAAGGATGGCCGGAAGGGGACAGGGATGAACTATTCAGACCCTTCAGAAACAGACAAATTGAACTCTTTACCGAGAAGGGCTGTATACTTTGGGGAGACAGAGTGGTAATCCCGGAAACATTGCAAGAAAGGGTATTGGGGATGCTGCATGAGGGGCACCCAGGGATGGTTAAGATGAAAAGCCTGGCCAGAAGCTATGCATGGTGGCCAGGCATGGACAAACAAATCAAAACCTGGGTAGCCAAATGCAAACAATGCCAAGAGTCCAGACCCAGTCCTCCCGTCGCCCCAATACATGAATGGGAAACACCAAGAGGACCGTGGTCTCGGATTCACATAGACTTCGTGGGGCCAACCAAGGGGCACATGTACCTCATCACAGTAGATGCTTACTCCAACTGGCTGGAGGTAAGCACCATGAAATCAACCATAACGGAGGCGGTAATAAGGAAACTGGGCAAACTCTTTGCCACACACGGCCTGCCAGATATAATAGTATCTGACAATGGCCCCCAGTTCACTGCACTAGCGTTTGAACAATTTCTGGCAGGCCAGGGCATACGACATGCTTTAACCGCGCCGGCAAATCCGGCAGCGAACGGACGGGCAGAACGCATGGTCCAATACATAAAAAAAGCCATACAGAAAATAGAAACAACCAACATACAAGATAAAATCAATAAAATGCTCCTCATCCAATATATTACACCGAGCGCAACCACAAATAGAAGCCCAGCAGAACTAATGATGGGCAGAAAACTATGATCAACACTAGATAGAATGCACCCCACATACACCCCTGACAAACCCCTGGGTTCCTCCAGCAAGCACAGAAAATTCAACATAGGTGATGCCATATACGCAAAAAACCTGTCGGGGGAACCACTCTGGATACCAGCAACAATCACCCAATTAACCGGCCCCGTATCATACCGACTAGAAACAAGCGACAGGAAAAACTGGAAATGGCACATTAACCAAATAAGGTCCAGAATAGCTAACAACCAGACACCCAAACAAGAAACTAGAATGGGGGGAAACGGCAAGCGTTAAAGAAAGAGGGACCCCCCTAGCGCAAGCTGAACAACCCCACACCGGAACAAATAACCCGCAAAGAAACTGGTCCTACTCACCAGTAAACGCGGGACCAACAGAACAGGCAACCCCGGAATCGTCACCGTGAAGGAGCAGCCAGGCCAGTGCAACCGGCCCGGAAAGATCCAGCGGGAACAACAGAGACGGCAGCTCAACCAGCCTGGGTAGACCGGGAGGGAGCTACCAAGAAAGGCCCAGCCCGACCTTCCAGGCGGTTCCATCCCTGGGAACCAGAGCGACAGAGAAGGCCTCCGAACCGGTCGACAACCAAATGAGAACTGAGCTGCACAGGTCAACTAGACAGGTGCGAAGCCCCGCCTACCTGCGCGACTACGTCACGACGCACCGACAGACGAAACCAAGAGGGGAGGGGTGTGCTGTATTAGCATACTCCAAACCCTCGCAACTGATTGATCCAGACGGACAGCGACCTGATTGATCGAAACCCCGGGCGTGATTGGAGCGCTAAGAATCTACCACGATTGGCTGTGCCGACCGCGGGAGATTCAAAGCGCTGCCATTGGCCGCCGAGCCGCGAGCCAGCCCTATATGAAGGGCTGCCGCGGCTTGTATTTCCCCAGATTATTCCTATTCTAAATAAAGAGCTGAACTCACTAGAATGGTCTCACATCTCCTTCGACCCGATCTACCTCAGATCTAACAAATACCCTTCATCGTTACTTAGCCTTTGAAACCGAGTCAAAGGAGGTGGTAGATGTTCAACATTTTCTTCAGATGAGAAACCCTAATGAGGAAACCAGAGATGGTTTTATTAAGGACTTTTGGAGACAGGCATTTGATTATTCCTTCCCAACTTCCTTGAAAGAAGAAAACATTTGGAATCTCTGCAGTGGGGAGGAGAAGCTGAAGACTCTTCCTATGTCTGTCTTTAATATGAACATAACTCCTCATAGCTATAGCATCTACAATGCATTTTTGCTGTGGCCCATGCATTGAAATCCATGAGCTCATCAATGCTCAAACACAGAACTATATCAGAGGAAGGACAGAAGAATGTTCTGAATTCATTACTTTGGCAGATAATGTCTTGAAATCACAAATACAAGGAAATTGTCAATAGTTAAGTTCCTGTCCTCATGAATGCTTGTCTACATACACAGAATTCTTCACTTTATGGTATTAACATTATTATCTACTATATGATTATAATGATGTTATCCATTCAGTTGTATCCAACTCCTTTTTTAAGTCAAGTTTTATTTATATATATATATGTATTTTGAATACAGTGTATTGTCCCGGCATTTCATTTTACAAAAGAGAAAAAAAATGCAGTTATATTGATAGTACTAATGATAATAAACATAATCATCATAACCATATTTATAATTATATTACCTTATTTATAAACCTGTTAATTATACTGGCTTACATATAATTATAGAGAACATTCATATTTCACTCATAACAATGATCTTTCTTCATCTAATTTCTGCCTCTTATCTAACAACTGATAAAACCTATTCCACATTAATCTGTATCTCCTTTATCTTTCATTTGCAATGTCAATCTATCCATTTCTGCACAATCCAGTGTTTTCCGAATTACATTTTCATCTGGTGGGATGTTCTAATTTTTCCAATAATGTGCAAATACAATTGTTGCTATTGTCAATATATGTAGGATTAAGTATATAGTCCTTTTATCATAACTTTCTGGTATTATACCAGAGATGGTATTCAGCAGGTTTTGACCAGTTCTAGAGAACCGGTAGTGGAAATTTTGAGTAGTTCGGAGAACCGGCAAATACCATCTCTGACTGGAGATTTTACAGTATCCTTCCCCTGCCACACTCACCAAGCCACACCCACAGAACTGGTAGTAAAAAAAATTGAATCCCACCACTGTATTATACCTAACAAAAATATTTCTGGCTTTAAATCTATATGCTGCTTAATCATCTTTTCTAGCAATGTGTGTATTTTTGTCCAATATTTTCTTGCTTTTATGCATGTCCACCACATATGACAATAGGTACTTAGCGCCTGATTGCATTTCCAACATTTGGCGGACATGTTGATAAACATTTTTGCTTATCTTGCTGGTGGCAAATGCCACCTGTGAAACATTTTATAAAGATATTCCTTGTATGCAGTAGACATTGTCGGTTTGTAATTTCAGTTTATAATTTATATCCCAAAGTTTTTGCCATTTATCTAGTTCTATAATATAGCCAAAGGTTTTGCCCATACTATCATTTCTTTTAACTTGTTAATCTTCCATTTTACATTGTGCTATCAGTTTTTCATCTATCCCTAATAATATCTTATCAAGTGTTGTTAGTTCTTTATAGAAACCTGATGTTTTCACATCTTTCTCATACTTTGATTGCTTTTGCAAGTATGGCCACCATGCTAAATCCATCACTTGGTTTTGTACTTTCTGTCTGGTTTTAAGTTCCCTTTTCTCATTTAAAATGTCTTTGTAGGATACAATATTTTCCAAGTTAACAACATTTAGATTTATCAATGCTTCCATTTTAGAAAAATACCAAACTGGTATTTTCCTATAGCTTTGTGATTTAATTTTTCCCATACTTAAAATAAAGCATTCCTCACATAGTGTCTTTGAAAATATCTATGTACTATATTCCTTCCATACCATAGAAAGACAAGCCACCCTACTTGGAGATCATGGCCCTCCAGTATTAATAATATTCTTCGCAGGCTTATCCATTCTTTCACCCATGTAATTACAGATGCCCGATAATACAACGCCCAGTTTGGTAACCCAAAGCCCCCATTATCTTTAGACACTTCTAACATTTTCAATCCTATTCTTGCTTTTTTACCTTGCCAGTTATATTTCAAAATTATTTATTCAATTCCTCAAAATATTTTTTCTCTAATTTTATCAGTATTGTTTGGTATAAGAAAAGGTAATAGGTTTATTTTTATAGCAGCTTTTCTCCCTATCATTGAGATTTGTAGGTTCTCCCATTTCTCCAAGTCCAGCTTAATTTGTTGCATTAACTTTATATAGTTGTCATCTTTGATTGTTGCATATCTTGCTGTTAAGTAGATTCCTAAATATTTCACTTTCTTTACTATCTGAAATTCTATCTTCTTTATCAGTTCATTTCTCTATTTATCTATAAGATTATTGACTATTATTTTAGCTTTTTCTTTATTTATTTTCAGCCTTGCAACTTCTCCATATTACTCAATTTTCCCTATCAGTTTGGGGCCAGTTTCTAATGGCTCTTCTAGTATTAAAACTAGGTTGTCTGCAAATGCTTGTAATATATACTCTTCTTTTTTAATTTCAATTTTTAAATTTTAATTTTTTAATTTCTAATTAACTGTTCCATAGTATTGTTACGTATTGTTTCCATAGGTCTCTTACTCTCCTATCGATCTGTTTCAAAACCACCAATGGTTTCGCCTTGTGTTGTAGTGTTTCATCTCTTGCCTTCTTGAGTATTTCATCTCTTATCGATTTTTCACAAATCTCACGTGTACTTTCTCTTCGGATTTTCTGCCTCCTCGCATAGTTCGTATGTATTCTAAAAGTTTTGTCTGCCTCCATCTCCTGCCAATCAAACCCTAATGCCTTTGCCAAGATCTCTTTCATCATGTCTGGTAGGTCTTCCTCTTTCTCCTCTTCTATATTCTGAAATCTTAAATAGTAGGCTGCTTTTTTGTTTCTAGCATTATCACTGTTCTTTCCAGCTCTTTACTTGCTTGTATCAATCTATAATTTATTTCATCAACTTTTTTCTCTGCTTGTTCTGATTTCTCCTTCATTATCTCAATTCTTTGTTCATTTTTTGTTACCATTTGCTGAAAGTTCACAAATTTTTCATCTATATTTTGTATTTTTTTTCCTTTACCTCTCCCATACCATTTCTCACTTCACCTATATATTTTTTATCTCATTATGATTTTTGTTATGGCTCCAGCAGCTACTGAAAAATTGCTTGCATTTCCTTTTGGAATGTATTTGATTTCTCCAGCTCTAATATGATCTCTATTAACCTCTGATTAGATGGACTTGAGGATGGCAATGATAGTGTAAGATGCTTTCTTCCCTATTTCGGTTAAATGTGCAGTACTTGCCATCTTGGCACCTAATATTAATCCCTTCTTTCTCTTTTTCCCCTTAAATAAACTAGCAGCAGGTACACCCACCTGCCCTTCTAACAGCAAAGGGCTAATCAGCCAAAGGCTAGCGATAAACAACTCCCCAACACTTCAATATCCCAGATCAAAATCCAATTCCCTCAACTTCAATCAATTTTCAGTTTCTCAATATCTCAGTCAGTTAGGTTTATAATCCACAAGACCCACTGTATCCCCAGTTTTTGATACTCCGATGTACCAAGATGTCAAGCTAAATCCAATAATGCACAAGGTCAGTCCACACAGACCGTTCTTTATAAAGAGGATCAAAGAGCAAAAAGATAAAAAGGAAAAATATTTATCCTTAGAAATGTCTTTTATACTGTCTTGTCTTCTGTCAATTAGTATTTATAATCTGCAAGGCCCACTGTATTCCCAGCCTTTGATACTCCAATGTTATAAAATGTCAAGTTAAACACAAAATCTCCCCAGGTTTTCAAATCAAACTTTTATCTTTTCCACTTTTCCCACCAGTCAAGATATTCCAAAGCTGGTCTGTGCATGCACAGGAGCACCAGAAACTGAAAAAACAGCTCCCCAGAGTGTATGCGCATGCCAGCCAGCTGGTCTTCGCACATGCAGGAGCACTGGAAACCAGAAGAGTAGCTTGCTTGAGCACATGCACTGCTGGCCAGCTGGTCTTCACATGCAAATGCTCATTAGAAAATGGAAGAACAGGTGGCCAGTGCACATGCACGCACCTGGAAGCTAAGCTTCACATTTGTGGAACTCCCATGCATCAGCAAACTGCTCTTCTGATTTCCTATGAAGTATCCTCACTTTCTGTTATATTGTTTGTATTACATTTACATACCTTTATTACTTTTATCCAACTTCATTTTAGTTCCACCATTATCTCAGAAAAGTCTCATTTAACAACAGTGTTGGGAAGATGATTTCTTTTGATCAGAATGGGAACCTGGAAGCAGGATTTAATATAATCAATTGTGTCACATTCCCAAACCTAACACTACATCGATCCAAAGTGCGAACATTTGATCTCAGAGCTCTCAAAAACAATGCATTCATTTTTGTTGATGCCATCAGATGGCCAAAGAGATTTAACCAGGTATGTTCTGTCTACAGTCCATTATTTATTTCCTCTGTTCCAAGATAGGTGATGCTTATTCCATCTATCTTTATAACCAAATTTAATTTGAAAGATTCTAAATAGTTTAATGACGGGATTCTGAGAATGAGGACACATTTTGGGGACTTCAGGGATATCCATTTTAAATTATATATATATATCTGATAGCCATGATTCATTCTGCAAATATTTTAAAAGAAAATTTAACGCAGAGAAACGTATCTAACAACACTGGTAGATTAAGACTAAGAGTGACATCATAGCAGTGTTCCAATATCTAAGGGGTTGCCTCAAAGAAGACGGAGTCAAGCTATTCTCCAAAATGCCTGAAGGCAGGATAAGAAGCAATGGATGGAAACTAATCAAGAAGAGAACCAACTTAGAAATAAGGAGAAATTTCCTAACAGGGAGAACAATTAACCTATGGAAAAGCTTGCCTTTAGAAGTTGTGAGTCCTCCAACACTGGAGATTTTAAAAAGAGATTGGACAGTGTTTGTGTGAGCACTCTCTTTGAGTAACTATATCTGCGTGTACATGCACTCTTGCCCACCACTTCCATGGCTCGATCTTTTCTTTGATTTTTGATATTTCTATATGTTTTTTTAAAGGCATGTGAATATTACTTCTCAAGCTGTTATTCAGGCTGCCTAATTAGAAATAAAGTTATATTGCTGTACTAGTTTCAATCCAAGATTTATGTATTGTACTTTACCCATTTGTTCAGTCGGTTCTGCTAAGAAAATAAAAGCAATTATGATTTCCCATTGCACACAGGTACAGCCTCGTTCTTTGTGTAACGAACCTTGCCGTAAAGGTCACAGCAAGACCAAGGAGGAAGGAAAGCCATTTTGTTGTTATGATTGCCTTCCATGCCCAGAAGGAAAAGTGTCAAATTGGACAGGTAAGGTATGATGCTTACCAAGTTTTAATTCATTGGTGATGGCAGTGATATTACAATTCTTTGAGTAAAAAAGGAGGCTAAATAGAAATATGTTTGTGTTGCTCCATGGTGACACAAGCTCTGGCCTTTTTTGAAGGGTTGGTGATGTCACTCCACACCTACAGGGACAGTGTTTGCATTTCATCATTTGCTCTCCTTGGTGGATTCATATGGGGCCAAGGGTTAAACTAAATTTTTTATCTAGACCAGAGATCAGAAAATTGGGATTCATATTTTCCATTAATGTGGTAAATTGAAATAGAACAGTTTTTAGTTTATTTTCTTTAAAACCTGGAATGGAACATTCTTAGGGTGTTGAGACTCATAGTACTTGAGCAAGAGTTCCCAAGGAGGATAAAATGTGTGTTAGTTTTTGTGGCTGAGCTCAAATAAGTTTCTCCACAATTGAGCATGAATGTTCACTGTTGATTTTGGTCCTGTCATTCTCTCAATTCAACATATCCCACTAGCTTATTTTTGCAGAGAAAGCAAGACAATAGAAGGCTCTGTGAGTTACCAAGAACATCTCAAGAAAAGGGGGATATTAACCTAATGAATGAAAAATAAATAACAAAAAATATTGGGCTCTGAATTATGATATCATGAAAGTACCATTGCTAAGATATGATGATGATGATGATGATGATGATGATGATGATGATGATGATGATGATGATGATGATGATGATGATGATATCCATTTAATCATGTTTACTTCTGGTGATTCTATGGGCCTGATTTCTCCTTATCTTCTGATCTTGGTCTACTTCTTTGTGTTGTTTTATGCCAAATAGACTTTTTTCCTTTTCAGAAATGGATTCTTGTTATCAGTGTCCAGAGGACCAGTATCCCTGCAAAGCCCAGGATCACTGCATTCCGAAAGAGATCAGCTTCCTATCTTTCCAAGAAACTTTGGGGATCACCTTGGCCATTCTTGCACTATTATTTTCTTCCATCACAGCTCTGGTCCTTGCAGTCTTTGTCCAACACAAGGATACACCCATAGTCAAGGCAAACAACCAAGGCCTCAGCTACACCCTCCTGGTCTCCCTCCTGCTTTCCTTTCTCTGCCCTTTGCTTTTCATTGGTCAGCCTCAGAGGGCAACCTGTCTCCTTCGACAGACTGCTTTTGGAATCATTTTCTCTCTGGCGATTTCCTGTGTTGTGGCCAAAACCCTCATTGTGGTCTTAGCTTTCATGGCCACCAGGCCAGATTCTAAGATGAGGTCATGGGTAGGGAATAAGTTGGCCCTCTTTATGGTTCCTTCCTGCTCTGTTGTTCAAACTACCCTTTGTATTGTGTGGCTGGTGAGCTCTGCTCCCTTCCCAAATCTTGACATGCACTCGCTGCCAACAGAAATGGTCCTGGAATGCAATGAAGGCTCTGCTACCTTTTTTTATTGTGTCCTGGGTTTCATTGGCCTCCTGGCCATGATCAGCTTTACAGTGGCTTTTCTTGGAAGGAACCTCCCAGACAGTTTCAATGAAACAAAATTTATCACCCTCAGCATGCTTCTCTTTTGCAGTGTCTGGATCTCTTTTGTCCCAGCCTACCAGAGCACCAAAGGGAAATACATGGTGGCTGTGGAGATCTTCTCCATTTTAGCCTCAAGTGCTGGATTATTGGTCCTCATTTTCTCCCCCAAACTCTATATCATCTTAATAAGACCTGAGCTGAATAACAAGCAACAGCTCATGCAAAAAAAAAACTTCATAAAATGATTTATAGAAATCAGTTTGGTACAAAAGGGGATTTAGATCAGTGATTGTTGCCAGCAATGACACATGCCTTAAGTACTTTTGAAAATAAAATAGCTGTGTATTAGTGTAATAATAAAATGTATAATTTTCTTTATCTTTCCATTCTTTCATGCCTGTGGTGTAATAATTAAAACATTATAAACTTTATCATAACATACGGAAAAACTTCCTGATTTTGAGAACTTTAAACATTGAACTACTCTACCCCATGAAGCGATAAGATTCAATGATTCACGGTACTTAGCAATTATGGTCCCTGGAGAAAATTTTGAAAAGTGTAAATAGGAAATACTCTAGTAAACCAAAAGAAAAAGAGTATATTTGAGTGATTCGTATTTCAGTCGGTACAGAAGTCCAAGAGCATGAAAATACAACAAAAGTTCAGAAATTCTGTTCTGGCTGCAGATATATAGACTCTGAGCCACCTATATGCCTGAAAACGTGTGCATTTTTTATTGATTAGTTTAAATAACCATGATGTGGCTGTACATATCTGCATTTCCAAAAGTTTGTGCACTACATGGAGTTCACAGCAGATATTTTCTCCTTGTGTCCTGATAGAGAAACATCTGTCATGGTCAGGGGTCTGCAACCTTAAACACTCAAAGTGCCAATTGGACCCATTTGGACTCAGAAAAAAACAATCTTCAGGCAACCCTCTTCCTCCTCCCCCCCTCCTCTTTCCACCCCCTGGGTGACTGTAGCAGGGCTGGGAGGGTGCACATGGGCAGGGAGACCCTCCTTAAGCGAGCAGCCCACCATCCCACATGTGCTTTTGCTGCACTTTGGTGCTTGCTTGAGGAGGGTCTCCCCACATGTGCGCACCCTCCCATCCCCACCACAGCAAGCCGGGGGACCACAAGAGGAGGGGGAGGAGGGTCACTGAAGCCTTAATGCAGGAGCGAAGTGGCCCTGTACTGCCTTCATGCCACATTTGCCTTTAAGGCATCCTTTGTTTCCTGCCGCTTCAGACTGGAATTTGCACCCTCCACATTCAGCCGAAGAGCTGCCAGACCTGGGAGGACAACAACATGGCAAGGCAATGGCCAGAGGCTTTAGGCAGGAGAAAAACTGCATCTCGTTAAGACCCTCCTTAAGTAAGCAGCCACCCTCCCTGCACACACCTTTGTTATGCTTTGGCGCTCACTTAAGGAGGGCCTTCCCATGACTGCACAGCCTCCCATGGTCATGAGAGGAGGGAGAGGAGGAGGGTCACCCAAAAGGAAGCCTCTGCTGTAGCTGGCAATTGTTCCTCAGCCAGCCCAGATTTCCAGAAAGAAAAAAATAAAAGGAATAGCTGGGAGCCCTAAAGAGAACTTGCTGATTTACAAGAGAGAGAGAAGGGACACAGACAGAGAGGATGAAAGAAATGCACACATACACACAGAGAGAGACATGGGGAGGGGGGGAAACTGGCTGATGGACAAGCATCTTTTGCAAGGGTGCTCCGGCTTTCTCTGGGTGGGGGTGCGAGGATTGGGGGGGACCTCAGGATACCTAAGACCGCAACAGTATTATTACTACCACTATTCAGGGTGGGCTTGTAATGTTGCAGGTGTCCCATTCAAAGTGTTGAAAAAAAATGTCAACAGGGAAAGGCCTGTCATGGGGACCAAATGTTATCTAAATGATTCTTTCCATATCTAAATTACTAAATTTTGCAACCTTCATTGATTGATATTTTGGGTGTAAGGGTGGATGAATTCATGTAAAAAATATCAGTGAATTATCATATGCTAGCAGGGATAGAAAATAGAAAATTTTGAATTGAAGCTTAGTGACCCAAATCTGAATTGGAACCCCACAAACTCAGCTGAAATAAATATATCAATAGCAAAGGTGATATCTCAAAACAAGTCCCAAAAGGTTTGACCTTCCTTGCTGCATTGTTGTTGGGTTTTTTTTTCATCTTGCCTGTTTTGACCCCACATGGAAATACTGCTAAATATTCTTATATCTCTTGTTTTGGAAAGTTGCATTCTTCTGAAATTTCTTAGGAGAAAAGTTTTGTTGAAATGATAGGTTGGAAAATTGTTTTCTTCTACTACATGAAAGAAAATCTAATATTAAGCAGATATTTAAATTCCCCATAATTATCTAATTGATGCTGATAACTTGGAAAACTCCTCCAGTTGACAAGGGATTTTTTGGTAGCAACTAACAAAACAAAATCAAGATTGGTGATTCTTCTTAATCTATGCTGGAACATTGGCTCAAGGATTTTAAAGGAATTGGGAGCTCTGCAGTTATTAATCAAGCTGATATTGCTAGCCATGCAAGGATGCCAACACTTGAATGACTGAAAAAAACACAGGTGACTTGATGTTAAGAAGATGTAAATGCAAGATCATGAACTTTATTCTCTGGATTCTCATACTGCTTCCTTGGACATCATGTGATGTTCCAGTTGCTAAATGCATGAACAGTGATCCACAGAATATCAACCATAAATATTACCAGTCAGGGGATGTTATCATAGCTGGCATTAGTTCACAAAGCTTCATGTTTTCCAATCCTCTCAACTTTCAAAGGCATCCCTCTTTTGAAGTCCTTGAAGATCTCATGTAAGCAACTGATACCTTAATCAAACAGTTCAGGTGATAAGTGTCTCATAAGATTTGCACCCATTACTTTTCAATCAAACTAAGGGACTTACTATCCTTTAAGTTTCAATGAGCTATAATATTCATCCAGTGAAAGAGACTCCACTTTACATTATGTTCCCTAGAAAGGTGCTCAGTTAAATTTTATATGGTTGGACATTACTGTGGCTCATTCTACCCTCCCCACTTCTTTGCAACATATTACTTTATTCTCATTGTACTTCTTCTAGAACTTGCAATAAATTTTAAGAGAATTGTTCCTTTCCATTTTCCTGAACACCCAGGGAAGATTGATACTAACTTATTTGGAATATTCTTTATTTGTATATTCTTGATTGGCTAAGTGTGGTTGGACACACAAGGAATTTGTCCCTGGTACAGAAGTTCTTAGTACACATACAAATAACAAAGCTAAACCATAAATCATAAGGTTTCCATTATAAAAACCTTCCATCTTTCATCAAGGACTATGAATTGAAAGACAACTAAAAGCTATTAAAATATATAAATCAGTAAAACTAACAATATCAGGATGGGGTTTGAATGTAGGGTGTGACAGAAGATGAATTTTCAACCAAGCGGCATTCTTGAAAGATGGCTGGAATAATGGGAAACTCAAATTTCAAAATGAGGATGTTCAACTAATGGAAATCCTATCTCTAGGAGTAGGGCATACAGTCTATGGCTAAACCCTGTTTTCTGCTAAGGTATGTGGTTGGTCGAACTCCTTCCATTCATACCTTATTTTCTCTCACAGATGTACTCTTGTTAAAAGTGAAAGTTAACAGTGACATACATTTTTGGAAATAACATGGTGGAAATGAAAGTATGATTATGTACAAGTGTTATAATCTGGAACCACGTTGACCACATAAAGAGATTTGTAAAAATTAAAAAATTAAAAACTTTTTGGAAAAAAAAGAGAGAAAATTTTGGTGGTCCTCTGAAAAATTATTTGCATTTTTTATATTGCACTAAATCAGGGGTCCTCAAACTATATCCCCTCGGCCAGGTACATGCAATGAAGTTAAGGGTCTTCCCCTTCGAGGTCTTTTTGTGCAGGTCAGAGGGGGACAGAAATTCCAACTTGGGGTCTGCTTCAGCCTCCTGGTGCATGGCTTTGGGGGAAGGCTTGAGGGAAATACCAATGGTGGTGAAGAGCTGGAAGGCCTCGTTCCAGTGGGACTGCATCATGGCCTGGAACTGGTTGACCATCTCACCCACAGAGCCACCCAGGCACTGATACCTGGCTTTGCACTCCCGCAGGTCTTCCCTCTGATTGGAAAGCCTATGCTTGTAATCCTCAGTGAAGTGCTTCTGCTGAGCCTCCTTCTCAGTCAGATCCAATTTGAACTGAGCCAGATGTTTTGCAAACTCTTTCTTATGGAGACTGCTCCAACTGCTTCCTGTTGGGGCCCTAAGCAGCCAAGGTGGGTAGGTGAGGAGTGACTGGGAGGGGAAGGGTGAATAGAGGCTGAAGTGGTGCCGCTCACACTCAATCTGAGTGACATTCAGTTGGCCACACACACATTGTCACATGACCACCTAGCCACACCCACCCAGCCAGTCATTAGGCAGACCATATTAGTGGTCTGTGGGATTTAAAATTATGAATTTAGTGGTCTCTGAGGTCCAAAAGATTGGTGGTCCCTGTTTTACAAAGTCCAGGGGTGATCTGCCAAAACAAAGTGAATTTGGGTGGAACCCGTCTTTTCAGTGACTTTTGGTGGAACCCATCTTTGTGCCTGAGTTTCATCATGAAGTTGTCCAGATATCTTATGATTCTATAATATTACAAAATACAATATCAATATATTAAAGGAAATGGGAATTTAGTAAGACTTAAACTGCTTAAGCAGAGAGAATTCAACTGTGCAAATAAATCTCATTACAGATTTTTGACTCAGACCTACCAGCACATCTTGGCTCTTGTCTTTGCTGTGAAGGAGATCAATGACGATACTCAGATGCTACGCAACATCTGCCTGGGTTTCAACATTTATAATACCTACTTCACTGGAAGCTTAACTTATCTTGCTTCACTGGAGCTCCTCTCCACCTGGGGCAATTTCATTCCAAACTATAAATGCAATGCTCAAAGTACTACTATAGCTGTGATTGGGGGGCCTGACTCCAAAGCATGTCTTTTCATGGCAAGCATTCTGAGCATCTACAAGTTACCACAGGTAAGGTAGACACCGAGAACATTTTTATTAATTTGGGACAAAGAAGGTGGCATCATCCTAAAGAGAATGGTTATTCTCTGTATTAAATATGAATCTTGATGCAGAATCTTTTAAAATTTTGAATTAGCATTTCACAGCATCCATTATGGAGTTTTGGGGAAGGGGGCATAGATCCAAACTGAGTCAGTCATCAGGACCAGCGGATTAGTCTTCTGACTTTCAGACTTGTGCTGGAACCCATCCTCAAGGATGTATACACATTCTGCTATAGAGAATTTCCCTGGCTCCAGAATGAGTCCAGAATAGTGGTGGGATTCAGAAATAATTTACTACCGGTTCTGTGAGTGTGGCTTTGTGGGCATGGAGTGGCTTTGTGGGCATGGCTTTGTGGGTGTGGCAGGGGAAGGATACTGTAAAATCTCCATTCCCACCCCATTCCAATGGAAGGATACTGCAAAATCCCATTCCCTCCCTGACCCACTAGCCTGCTTTCCAGCTCCATTCTTCTACGCAGATCAACTAAAGAAGAACCAGCTGGGACTTGGGAGGCAGAGAATAGATGTGGGTGGGGCCAGTCAGAATATTTGCCGGTTCTCTGAACTACTCAAAATTTCCACTACCAGTTCTCCAGAATGGTGAGAACCTGCTGAATACCACCTCTGGTCAAGAAGCTCAGAAGCCTGATGATCCTAGTTCTGATGATCGACCCAGATTGGATCTTGCAACATTATTGTGGGACACATATATTTGCCCCATGAAAGGGCCATAGTTTGGTGCAGTTAGAGGTTCCAAGGCCTCCACTTGTCAATAGGAAGTGAAAGCTCAGGGAATCGGCTGGAATGCATCAGCCTCCACCAGTGGGGAGTCCAATTTGCCAGTTTGTGGGGCATTGCTATCAAACCCGTGTTTGTTTGTTGCATGTAACCCCCATTGTACCCTCTCTGGCACAGAGAGAAAGGAGAAAGGAATGCCACAAGAATGTTTTTTGCTCCCTCCCTTTTCAATCTATATATTAATTCATTGGTGGACATTTACAAAACATGGCTATTCATGCATCCAATTTAGCATAGTATAAAATCCTTATACTTCTATTTCACAAACCTCTGTTGGATTGAAAAAGGCAATCATAGCAATATCTTGTATGTACTTCATATGCTGCAGATAAAATCATTTGATTTTCGATTTTGATAATTCAAAAATTTGGGATTTTTTTTTAACAACGTCTATGGTACTTCTACCACAAAGGTATGATTTAATTCCTTAGAGAAACATATTCCAATTCTATCTTAAGAATTTAGAAATAATTTTCTGGTTGATGATAATACCACTCTCCAAATCATTTTAACAGTCTTGATTGATGTACTCTACATATTTAAAAGGTACCTATCCATGTCCAGATTGAAAAGATTACTGTCTACTGTTACAGTCCTAATTTGATCAAATCCCATTGTTTTCCCATTCTTGGGCAATTATTTTGGTGGAGAATTATTTTTATTGTACAATATGCAACAAGAAGTAAATAACAAATTAAAAGGTGAAGATACAGAAAAGTTAAATTCCATCTTTAACAGGAATTATTCCCATCACTTTTCATCTTCTTCCACTCTTTCCTAAAATATGAGATGGATATCCAATCTCCAGACAATATAAATTTGCCTACACAAATCTTACCTACTTAATCTTGCTTTCCCCCCCTTTTTTATAGCTTGGCTATGGATCATCTCCTATGATTAATGACCCATCCCAACAAGCCTTCTTTCAATGGATGCTCCCTAATAGAAACCAACAATATAATGGGATGCTTCAACTGCTTTTGCTTTTCAGATGGACCTGGATTGGTGTCATTTTTATACAGGATGACAATGGCCTCAGGTTTATACAGAAAGAACTTCCCAAGTTTTCTCAAAGTGGTATCTGCTTTGATTTTATAGAACCATTCCCAACTGTGTATTTCAAAAGTGGCATTCATGAAATGATGGAATCATGGGTCAAACTGTATGTCTACATAAGTGATAGCTTTGCCAGTGTTGTGGTTTTACATGGTGAAATTCACACTACAATATTTCTGAGAATGTTTCCCAGAATTTTGGAAGTTGAAGACAAAGAAATGAAGACAGGGAAAGTCTGGATGATGATGGCACAGATAGAATTCACTTCTGTTCCCTTTCAACGATCCTGGGATATAGATATCCTTCATGGTTCCTTAGCCTTTGCAATCCAGTCAAAGGAGGTGGTAGGTTTTCAACATTTTCTTCAGATGAGAAACCCTAATGTGGAAACCAGAGATGGTTTTATTAAGGACTTTTGGAGACAGGCATTTGATTGTTCCTTCCCAACTTCCTTGGAAGAGGAAAATGTTTGGAATCTCTGCAGTGGGGAGGAGAAGCTGGAGACTCTTCCTAGGTCTGTCTTTGACATGAGCATAACTCCTCATAGCTATAGCATCTACAATGCAATTTATGCTGTGGCCCATGCATTGCAATCCATGAGCTCATCAATGCTCAAACACAGAACTATATCAGAGGAAGGACAGAAGAATGTTCTGAATTCATTACTTTGGCAGGTAATGTCTTGAAATCACAAATATAAGGAAATTGTCATAAGTTAGGCTCCCACTCTCAGGAATGCTTGTCTATATACCCTGAACTCTTCAGGTTATAATATTAACATTATTATCTATCAGATGATGATGATGATGATGATGATGATGATGATGATGATGATGATGATGATGATGATGATGATATCCATTCAGCAATTCTATGATCTTGAACTACTTTTTCAGTTTTTCTATGCTCTTGTTGATGTCAGCTTTGATGGTGCCTGGCCATCATGTTCTTTGGTGGCTGGGTTTCTTTTTACCTCTGATGCTTACTCTTATAGTTGTAGTAGAGAGTTAGGAACACTGATATATGATACAAAAATCTTGGTTTGCCTCTTTGCTCAATTCTTTTAATTCCAGTTAGTTTTGGTGTCTTGATGCTTTATATTCTCTCCTTCTCCTTCCTCCTCCTCCTTCTCCTCACTTGGTTTGACTTCATGTTTAAATTATTGACACATTGTAAGCACTAATAATAAGCACCTGCTTAGCTATATTTTTAATTAGGAAAATTGATAGTATGCTTAGGCATTACTAATTCAATCCTATGAAATATCCTGACTTTCTCTTATATTGTTTATGTTACATTCGCATAGCTTTGTTGCTTTTTTCCCACTTTCATTTTAGTTCCACCCTTATCTCAGAAAAGTCTCATTTAACAATAGTGTTGGGAAGATGATTTCTTTTGATCAAAATGGGAACCTGGTAGCAGGATTTGACATTATCAATTGGATCACATTTCCAAACTTAACATTGCTTCGAGTCAAAATGGGAACATTTGACCACAGAGCTCCCAAAGACAATGCATTCAGCCTTTTTGTTGATGCCATCAAATGGCCAAAGAGATTTAACCAGGTATGTTCTGTCTACAGTCTGCAGTTTTTCCTATTATTTCCTCTGCTCTAAGTTCAGAATATAAATAGTAAAGTAACCATATTGCCATTTTGGGTTAAGACACTTGATACTTATTCCAAATAACTATATAACCAAAATTGATTTAAAAGATAAATAGTTTAATGACTGAGGATTCTGAGAAGGAGATCATTTTTTGCGGTCTTCAGAGGGTATCCATTTTAAATTATATATGTATGCCTAGTAGCCATGTATCATTCTGCAATTATTTTAAAATTGCTTTTCATTCCGAGAATCACACATAACAAGAATCACACATAACAAGGTAGTAAATGTTAGTTTAATGAAGGACTAGGAGTGACATGATAGCAGTATTCCATATCTCAGAGGCTGCCACAAAGAAGAGAGAGACAAGCTATTCTGCAAAGCACCTGTGGATGTGACAAGAAGCAATGGGTGGAAACTAATCAAAGGGGAGAAGCAACCTAGAACTATGTAGAAATTTCCTAACAGTGAGAACCATTAACCAGTGGAAGAGTTTGCCTTTAGAAGTTATGGGTGCTCCAACATTGGAGATTTTATTAAAATATCGGACAACCATTTATCGGAATAGGTTGGCCTGAGCAGCTAATGTTTTTCAATCACTGAATATTTTTACACACAAAAGAAATTATACAAGAGGCTACTAAAGGAGTAAATATGCAAATTTCCAACTGAGACTATACCCAGGATCCATCAAGTAGCGATAAGCATATATCATAGTCTATTTAGGGATCTTGTCTCTAAATCTACAGTTCATGCAAATTCTGATAACTATAATAATTTAATCTCTTGACAACTGGCCCAGGTATTTTCAAAGTGTGTTCCAACTATTCAGAAGGCTGCCAAATTGTTCGGTAGAGATTAATTGTAGATGACAGTAACAAATGACCTGTTCCAGTTATTGGAATGATGCATGGTAATAGTTTGACGTAGTTGATGTCACTTATGCATTCTTGAATTGACTCTCATGCTTATTATGACATAGTGCATGTTCTTCTACTGATTATTTTTTGGCGGTAGCACCTCTCTTTTTTTTTTACTTGTTATGTAGTACCACTGTACATCTGTCCACAGTACAGGAGATGAAATACGGACTGGTGTCTGCTATCTTTGGTTAATCAGATGATTTCTTGATTTTTTTTCTTAATCAACTTATAGAAGGTTTTAAGGTGGTGCTTTCTTTAAAAAAATCCCATTTGGTAAATGGCCTTCTCTGTATAGGGGAGAAATAGCAATAGCAATAGCACTTAGACTTATATATCACTTCACAGTACTTTACAGCCCTCTCTAAGTGGTTTTAAAGAGTCAGCATATTGCCCTCAACAATCTGGGTCCTCATTTTACCCACCTCAGAAGGATGGAAACAGGGGTGGGTTTCTACCAGTTCACAATGGTTCTATAGAACCAGTTGTTAACTTCATTGGTAGTTCTAAGAACTGGTAATTCTAAGAAACTCTGCTTGGCCCCGCCCCTCTCTGCTGCTCCTGTGGGCCAAAAACCGATTTTTATTACTGCGCATGCACGAAAATCCCTTCCTCATTCTCTCCTGCCTGCTCCCTCCCTTCGCCCTGGCCCCCACCCCATCTGTTGCTCCAAAGTAAAAAAAAAGTGTTTTTTTTTTTAAAAACTGGGCCTTTTTCCTGCGCATGTGCTAAAATCCCTCCCTCATTCTCCCCTGCCCACCCCTCCCTTTGCTGCCCCAGCCCCCACCCCATCTGCCATTCCAAAGTAAAAAAACGTTCTTTTTAAATAACGGGTTTTTTACTGCGCACGCGCTGAAATCCCTTCCTCATTCTCCCCTGCCCACCTCGCCCCACCCCTACTTACAGCGCATGTGCACTACTACAAAAATTTTCCCGCTCGGCGCCATCATTCACACCAGCAGCAGCAGCAGCAGCAGCAGCAGCAGCAGCAGCCAAGCCAGCCAGCCGCCAGGCCAGCCAGCCAGCCAGCCGTCGCTGCCTGCATCTGCCGCCCTGCTGAATGAGTGAGGGCAAGCTGCAGCCCCAGTAACCACTGCCACTAACTCTCCTTGGCTGGCCAGCCTGCCTCCTGGCCTGCCTCCTGGCCTGCCTGCCTTACCTTAAAGAAGACACAAGCCTTGGACGCCGACACCGACGCTAACTGTCCTCGCCCGCCCTGACTGCCTATCCCAAAGGCCTTTGAAGATGCAGATTGATAAATACGACCTCCAACCCGGTTGCCTACCTACTGCTGCCAGTCCTGGGCGATTGCCAACTCCCAGGACACCCACCGCCCTTGCTGATGCTCCCTGCCTTGCCTGCCCCCATCTTCCCTCACCCGCGGCCCTCCATTGTTGCTGCCTTCCCTTCCCACCACCAATTGGTAGTGAGAAGGCAAAGCAACAGCTCCTGCTGGCCCAGTCTCCTACCTCCACCTGCTGCTGGTGCCACTGCCAGCCGACCCCCGGGTTGGGGCTGCTGCCTTGCCCACATAGCAGTCACCATCTTGGCTAGGCTGCTGGCACCAGCCCGCCACTTTCCCTCACCAGTCGTGGCTCAAGGGTTACTGCCTTACCTTCTCACCACTGATTGGTAGTGAGGAGTCAAAGCAACAAGTCCTGATGGGCCAGCCCCCTACCTCCTCCTGCCACCGCCACCTCCATCCCGGTCGAGAGCTGACTCCTGCACTGGCCATCCTTGCTGCAGCAAGCTAGAAGACTGGGGAGGACCCCAGCATAGCTGGCTAGCCAATTTGCCTGTCTCCTTTTTGGTAAGTTGCTCTCTTTATTTATGTATTTATTTACTTTTTTACTATCTGTTTTTGTTTTTATTAATCATAAAACAAAACAGATACTAAAGAAATAAATAAACACATAAATAAAAAAATATTTTACTATTCATCTTGATGTTTCTCCTTTGCTTACAGAAACATCAAGCTGAATAGTAAAATATTTTTTATTTATGTGTTTATTTATTTCTTTAGTATCTGTTTTGTTTTTATGATTAATAAAAATAAAAACAGATAGTAAAAAATAAATAAATACATAAATAAAAAAGCAACTTACCAAAAGGGACACAGGCAACTTCTTGTTACATTGATGTTATAAATTGTATGTTACTGCTTAAATCAATATATAGCAACATCAATGTAACAAGAAGTTGCATTCATATATAAATGAATTTTTTTAAAATAAAAGTGTTTTATTTTAAACAAACATAAACATAAACCATCTTCACTTACATAATGTGTTGGTTGATACAAATCACTTGTGCACAATCTTTGCAGTCTTTCCCTTCCAATTTGCATTAATCCTTATATCATAAATCCACTATATATATTTATATTATTACTATTATTAATTACTTACTAGACTACTAATATTACATCATTTTATGCAAGCAAATCACCATTTTTACTTAATCTACTTTACAATGTTCATTTCATCATCACCAATCTATTCTATAACAATATATCCTTACTTTACCTTACCTCTGTAATTCTATTATACTTATATTATAAAGTATTATGAAATATTTCATAAATGAAAAAGCAAAGCAGAAACAAATATCAATAAGTACAGCAGTGTAACAGAAAAATTATTTAAATTTCTTTGTATTGACTTATTTCTAATTTTGTTAATTTTATCAACATGTTTATAATTATCAACCTTCTGTATTTAATTCATACATAGCAATGATCATTCTCCACCTAACTTCTTCCTCTTATCTCTATCCATTTCTGTACATTGTAATTTTTTAATTTCATTTTCATCTATGGGGATCTCTTCGTTTTTCCTCTGTTGTGCAAACAATTCTAGCTGCTGTTAACACGCATAACATTAAATATGTATTGTACTCCCTTTATGTGGGTACCAACAAAAAATATTTCTGGTTTTAAAATTTAAATCTATATGTTGCTTTATCATTTTTGCTATATCCTCTTGAATAGCTACAGTGCCCAATACTGAATTCATATATTCCAGTTTTTTAAACTGGGGAATAAATTTCAGAAAAAGAATTCAGTATTGCTCTGTGAATGTGCCTATCAATTCCATTTGTAATCTAACTTCTTAGATGATTTTGTACTATTATCTTTTTTTTTTTTTTTTTTGGTACTACATGTATCTGCATAAGGCTGTAAAAAGCTTCAGTATATTTTTAAGCTGCATTCTAAAAAGGTTAGGCGACCAAACATGGCATCCCCTGGCTTCTCTCTCTCTGCCATTAGGGACTGTTGGTCCAGGTAAGTAGTCTTGGCTAGGAAAGATTTTTGTGCCACTACTGGCACAAAATAACAAACTCCCTATAATAGTATTTCCATTTTAAGTGTTTCTTTTTCAATTAATGAATTGTAATTATGAAAATATCAGCCATTCTTTTATATACACAGTGCAACATCTTTTTTATAGACTGTCATTTTCAAATCCACTTTCAGTTCCGTCTCATTCTTGTCTGGTGAAACTTGTTCCTCTTCCATAACATCTTTTAAACACTACCTAGCTATAGTTTCAGGGACTCTTAAAAGTAACTGAATATCACTGATCTCCATTCCTCGCCTGCTTTCTTCGCTTGCCACTGTCTTCATCACTCAACTTACAACAACAATTGAGTCCAAACCACTGTTGATTTTTTTGCAGCATATTGCCAAGATGAAAAGGCAAATGAGTTTGTCTGCTTTTTTCAGCAAGAAAACAAAATGAGATCCAAAAGAGTCACAATCACAACCATTGGAATCTGAGGAAAGCAGAGCCAGTACATCATCCATTGAAAAAAGTGGAGCCAGCACATCATCCACATCAGGACCAGAGAAAAGAAACAGTACATCATCCACATCAGGACCCAAGAAAAGAGCCAGGACATCATCCATCGAATAAAGCGGAGCCAGCACATCATTGACACCATGACCAGACAAAGGACCCAGCACATCATCAGGTACTGGTAGAGCTGAATCAGACATTGAAAGGAACCTTCCTGACTGCTGGACACTGCAGCAGTACAATGATTTTAGGGAAAAATATGATGGACTGGACGTTTCCCATAAAAAATTAGGTTGCAAGCATTGCAGAAGATTTGAAATTTCGAGCAAAGAAAAAAGTGTCCACGGAGCTAAGGAGTGGAAAAATTACCATATTTAACCATCAGGAAAGAGTAAAGAAATCCTACAAGCTTCCCTCAGAAAGAAATTGAAGGAACATTTCTCTTCTAAGGCTCACAACATCTGTACAGAGAAGTTAAAGCAATGTGAGCAGGATGTCATAAGCAAAGGACTGGAGAAGATGAGTGAGAAATATCTGGGTAGTACATGTAGGGTGTTTATTACAGTGTATAGTCTGGCACAAACGTGCAGACCATTTTCATAAATAGAAGATCTGACTGAGTTACAAAAAAGAAATGGTGTAGATTTGGGAACAGGGTTGCATTCATGTAGAACTGCAGTTGCAATAGTAGATTTCATTGCAAAAGATATCAGGAAACATGTATTTAGGAGGGTGGAGCTGACGTCACGACGATACGGCTTGCAATCTCGGGGCTCTGAGATTGCAGCCGATATCTTTGCCTCTGGTCGGTCCAAACGGACCTAAAACGTCCCATAGATACAGCGACAGTGAAGGGCACATCCTGTGGATCCCAGGGACATCGCAAAGTCCCTGGTTGATTCAGAAGAAGCCCTTTTTGCCAGCAGCAGAGAGGCAGCCATTAAGCTGCTGAACTTGGGACAGCTCCAGAACGGAAGAGACTGAAAGAGAAAGTGTGTTGGCTTGGTGAGAACTTTTTTTTTTATCATTATTATGAGAAAAGGACACCCTAAGAAAAAGAAAAAAATCTGTAAAAGTTTTGACAGAACTGAATAAGCGGTGGTTTTTAAATGAAAATGTCAAAGTGAGGCTTGGCTTTTTACTTTTTTACTTTCTTTATTACTGGATTTCTATCGTGACTTAGCATTTGTTAACTGACTGATTTTTCTTTTATATATATTTATTTTTTCTTCTCTTTTTTGGCTTTCTAATTTTTTAGATTAGAGGCTCCCTTTACTTACTTTTCTTATATATATATATATATATATATATATATATATATATATATATATATATATATATATATATATATATATATATATATATATATATATATATATATATTTGTTTTCTGAGGTTCTCGCGGGTATTTGTATGTGGATCTTTGGTTATTCGGGTTTTCTCCCACGTAAGATTCAAAGTATCTAGGCAACGTTTCGATGAAGTCTCATTCATCATCTTCAGGCTTGCTTCTTCGGCTCTGTGCTTCTCAGAGTGATGTGAGCTTTCAGCTGCTTCTTCCTTCTAACTGCCAGTGGGGTGTGACTTGACTGGGTGGGGGCTTGGCTGCGTTCCGATTGGGTGGGGTGTGTTCTCATTGGTTGGAGGCTTGGCTGTGTTTTGATTGGTTGGGGGCTGGCCGTGTTCTGATTGGCTGGAGGCGTGCTCTGTTCAGGTGGGGGCTTGGCCGTGCTCAGCTCCATAGGCTCACCTCTACAAAACCTAGCCAAATTTCTCGCCAAACAACTACAGCCCTATGCAGAATCCATCAACTCACATGTAAGAAACTCATTCCAGTTCATCGAGATCATAAAGAAACAAAACTTACAACCCAGCGACCTACTAGTGAGCTTCGATGTCATATCCCTCTTCACCCAAGTGCCAATAAAAGAAGCCTTGACAGCCATCCAAAACAAATACAACCCCCCCCAGCACATCCTAGATCTGACCAATCACTGTCTATCCAATACATACTTCACCTACAACGGACAAAAATACAAACAAATAGAAGGAGCACCCATGGGATCACCTCTCTCACCTGTCATCGCAAACCTCTACATGGAACACTTTGAAACACAAGCTCTAGAAAAATATGATCACAAACCCAAACTCTGGCTCAGATACGTAGATGACACCTTCATAATCTGGCCACATGGGAAAGAAAAACTGAACAACTTCCTCACACACCTCAACAGCCTACACCCCAAAATACAATTCACCATGGAAACAGAAGCTAACAATCAACTTCCCTTCCTAGATGTCTTGGTATACAAAAACCCAATGGCTCCCTAGGACACACCATCTACCAAAAGAAAACACATACAAACCGCTATCTACACGCACTCTCACACCACCACCCAGCACAGATCAATTCCGTAGCTGAGATACTCATCTCCAGAACAAAATGCTTAGCTGATGAACAACACCTAAAAACCGAACTAAACACTCTCACCAACGTACTAACAGCCAATGGATTTCAAAGAAAGAAGATCACCCACCTAATCCAAAAAGAAACCCCAACCAAAATCCAAGACAGAGAACAAGAGAACGGCAAAGCCCTCCTCCCATATATAAAAGGCACTACAGACAAAATCAGCAAGATCCTCCAAAAACACAACATTAAAACAGCATTCTGCACAAACAGAAAAATATCCACCATCCTAAGAAACCCTAAAGACAAAATCGAGTTAGAAAACCAAGGAGTATATGAAATCCCTTGCACTGCCTGCCTCACCACATACATTGGACAAACTAACAGAAGAATAAGTGCACGCGTTGAAGAACATAAGAACTCAATCAAAAAGAAGAACCAACCTCTTCCCTGGTCCAACACCTCAAAGCCACAGGACATGAGATTGACTTTAAAAATACCAGAACTATCGCCAAAACTGAACACTTCAGCAGCAGAATAATCAGAGAAGCCATAGAGATAGAAAAACGCCCACACAGCATGAATAAAAGAGATGACACCTCCCGCTTACCAGCCATTTGGAAACCCGCCCTCATGAACAGACGAGTACTCAACATGATGAATGACACCAGACCCACACCCACGAGGGCCACACAAGATGCCACCACCACACTTCCACGTAAAAATCAGACTCACACCCACACAGAAGATGAGACACGACCACAGACCAGAAGCCGCACTGCAGCTGCATCACTACCCACTTCAAACCCATCTGAGCCATACATGAAGCGAACTGACCCCACCATGAAGATGTGGCACGACCACGAACTCAAAGCCAAACAGCAAGATCCCAGCTCACCAGCTCAAATCCCCCAGCAGCTGGGACTAGCCTGAGCACGGCCAAGCCCCCACCTGAACAGAGCACGCCTCCAGCCAATCAGAACACGGCCAGCCTCCCAACCAATCAAAACACAGCCAAGCCTCCAACCAATGAGAACACACCCCCACCCAATCGGAACGCAGTCAAGCCCCCACCCAGTCAAGTCACACCCCCACTGGCAGTTAGAAGGAAGAAGCAGCTGAAAGCTCACATCACTCTGAGAAGCACAGAGCCGAAGAAGCAAGCCTGAAGATGATGAATGAGACTTCATCGAAACGTTGCCTAGATACTTTGAATCTTACGCGGGAGAAAACCCGAATAACCAAAGATCCATATATATATATATATATATATATATATATCCCCTTTTTTAAAAACTTCTATTACGTTCTGTCTGGGAAAGTAGGGGGAAAGTGAGAACAAAGAAACTTTGTAACACTGCCAACTAGAGGTTTGAAAATATCTTAGTTAAAGTTGAGAGAATTGTGAAAGACTCCCTTTCAAGGACATTGCAACTTGATAAGATAGAGGGAAGAGCACGGGAGAGTGTTATTACAGGTGGTCTTCTGGACTTCTATCAATAATTGAAGCTTGGCTTTGAAGCTTGTGGAGAAGAGAGTCATAACAAGAGCCTTGGATAATTAAATAAAGTGCAGTGTGTTCTTTTTATTTTTTCTTAGTTGTGTTACCCCTCCTTACCAGCTCTACTGTAAACCTTTATTTCTGTAATATTTTTACTTTTGCTTTTTATTTTAAAGGGAAAGCCTCAGAATTTTTCCTTTTTCTTTTTTTTATTGGGACTTTTGCTACTTCCATCCATATTTTTGGTTTATTTTTATGGTTTTTTTTATTTTTATTTTTGAGATCTTTCAATTGGATTAAGGTGTGAAGAACCTGAAGAAATTTTTCTTTCATCCTTTTCTTACTATTATTGGGCTTTTTTCTTCTTCCTATTTTTATCTTTTATTTTGGACTACAATTGACTATTTCATAATTGGATTAAGGTTCAGAAGAACCTGAAGAATTTTTCTTTTCTTTTCTTTTACTACTATTGGGTTTTTTACTCTTTACCACTTTTATTTCCCACCTTGGATTATAATTGGCTACTTTACTAATCGGATTAAGGTCTAAAAGGATTTGAAGATTTTGAATCTTTCAAAATGAGTAGGAAACTCATACCTTCTGGTGCCTCAACTTCTACTTCCGCCTCCCCACCATCTGGAGGACAACATTTAATTCAGAAAATGTTAAAGCAAGATAAAGAACAAGAAAAAGTGACTCTACAGATGATTATGCAAGGAATCCAAGATCTCAAAACAAAATCAGACACCATTGAAAAGAGAATAGAGAATATTGAACAAAGAACAGAGAACATTGAACAAAGAACAGGGAAGACCGATGAAAAAATTGAAAATATTCAACAAATGATGGCGAAGTATGACGAGAGATTCCAAAAAATTGAAGAAGATAAACAAAGAGATGAGAAGATTGGAAACATTGACAGTAGATTAACAGTGGTTGACAAGATAAAAGTGGGATGCTGAAGTGGGAGATGGACAGATCAGAATTCTATCTCAGATTTCAAAATATAGAGGAAGAAAAAGGACAAAACCTAGCTGCGATAATGATAGAAATTCTGGCTGAAGCCTTGGAAATAACAGAGGAGATGATGGATGGAATAGATGAGGTAGACCGAGTTTTTACAAGATATGCGATGAGAAACAACCTTCCAAGAGAAGTTCACATCAGATTTACAAAAAAAGCCGTTAAAACATAAATATTACAAGTGGCAAGAGAGAAGACGTTGAAATACAAAGGCAAGGAGATTGTGGTTTTAAAACAAATACCTGGAAGAGTGAGAGAGATGAGAAGAGAATATCGATTCCTGACTAAAATGTTATTGAAAAAGGAGGTGAATTATAGATGGCTGATTCCAGAAGGACTAATGTTTACATGGCAAGAACAGAGACATAGAATTGATTCAATTGAGAAAGCAGAACTATTCTACGCAGAATTTTTTGGAAGGAGAGAGGAAGAGGCAGAAAAAGAGATCTCACTAATTGAATTCCAAGAGGACCAAATAGGGACTGAAAAAGAAGAAGGCACAGTAGGTGGACAGGTGGAGATCAAAGAACAACATGAACCAAGATCTACGAGAGCTGCCAAACCTAATTACAAAATATAATCATGGAAGAAAAAAAACTGATTACAATGAATATAAATGGACTTAACTCAGCTATTAAAAGAAGGAAAAATTTTCATAAATTAGAGAAATTAAAATTTGATATACAAAAGTACATACCGTATATGCCGGCGTATAAGACGACCCGGCGTATAAGACGACCCCCAACATTTCCACTCAAAATATAGTTTGTTATATACTCGCCCCTCTTCCGCACGCCTTCCACTTTTGCACTTTTTTTTTTTTGGAGGCACTTTTGTCTACCGTGGAAACGAATCCCGTGAAGCTGAAAGGGCAGCCAGCCTTCTCCCAGCTCCCAAGGAAGCGAGGCTCGCACCGCCCAGGCTCCGCTGAGGTATCCGGCTGGGGCTGTCAGGAGTGTTACCGCTGGCATGGCTCATGCTGCTCCAGTCCCGCGTTGCCTCGGGAAGGAAAGGCAAAAGGAAGAGCTGCGGCGGCGCTTTGCAATGGCAGCAGCGGCTCCTGGTTTTGCCTTTCCCTTCCCGAGGCAATGCGGGACTGGAGCCGCGCGGAGCCGCGCCAGCAGTAACAACTCCTGACAGCCCCAGCCGGATACCTCAGCGGAGCTCGGGCGGTGCGAGCCTCGTTTCCTTGGGAGCTGGGAGAAGGCTGGCTGCTCTTTTCGGCTTCACGGGATTCGTTTCCACTGTGTGCAAAAGTGCCTCAGCCGCGGGCAGCTGCAGTGCTTCCCAATTACTATTTGCCAGCGTATAAGACGACCCGGCATATAAGACGACCCCCCCAATTGGAGGCATCTTTTTCAGGGCAAAAAAGTCGTCTTATACGCCGGCAAATACGGTATTAAAAAACAATATGAACAATTGTTGGTACAGCCAAAATTAGGGAAAATATTCACTTCTTTGACTCAATGTAAGAAAAGAGGAGTGGTTTTATACATTAAAGAGACTATCCCAGCAAAATTGATTTATACTGATGAAGATGGAAGAGTATTAATGGTGGAAATAATGGACAATAATATGAAAACACTCCTGATTGCAATTTACGCTCCGAATGATAAACAAGAAGAATTCTACCAAAAATTACATATGAAAATAATTGGATTGGACTATGTTAATATAGTTATGATGGGAGAATTCAATGGAATTGTAGACAATAAACTGGACTATACAGCAGCAACAACAAAGCAAAACAGAAAGACTCTCCCTAAATCCTTTTTTAAAATGATAGATGAATTAAATTTAAAAGATATATGGAGAGAAAGAAATGCTAAAACCAAACAATATACTTTTTATTCAAATAGACATTTATCATGGTCCAGAATAGATATGATTTGGATCTCAACAGAAGTACTTGGGCAGACCACAATCCAATGACAATTAAATGGAAAGGACAAAAAAGAAGATCGAGATGGATGCTAAATAATACTATTTTAAAGGAAAAAGACTTTACACAATGGATGGAGAAAGAATTGGCCTTTTTCTTTAGAGAAAATAAAAAAGAAGATACTTCAATTCAGAATGTCTGGGACACAATGGAGGCATATGCTAGAGGCTTGATAATAGACTATATAAGGAAAAAGAACATCAGGAAAAGGCAAGCCACCAAAGTTTTAGAAGATGAGCATAAAAGACTTGAAAAAGAATTACAGAAAACGCCACAGAAAAAAGACATTAAACTAAAATTGGACATAATCAAACATAAAATGGGTCAAATAGAGAAAGAAGAATTGGCACAGAAAATTAGAAGTGCTAAACAGAACTCCTTTGAAGATGCAAATAAACCAGGTAGATGGTTAGCATACAAATTGAGAAAGGAGAAAGAATCAAGGAAAATATTACAGTTAATAGATGATCAAGGCCAAGTTTGCTATGGAAATAAAGAGAAAAAGGAAATTATTTGAGACTTCTACGGGCAACTATATAAGCAAGAGAATATTGATGAGGAAAAAGTCAAACAGTATCTACAGAATGCTAATCTACCTAAGATACCTAAAGAGACTGAAAAATGTTAGAAAGTAATATAACAATGATGGAATTAACTGAAGCACTTAAGAAGCAAAATAATGGAAAAGCACCAGGTCCAGCTCATCTTCTGGCAGAATTTTATAAAACACTACAAGAATTGCTGAGCATTCCATTGCTAGAAGTCATGAATGAAGTTATGTCAAAGAAGATGATACCTAAAACTTGGTCAGAAGCTTATATTACACTTATTCCAAAAGAAGAGGCTGATCCATTGCAAATCAAGAATTATAGACCTATTTCTTTACTAAATGCAGACTACAAAATCTTTGCCTCAATTTTGGCAGAAAGACTTAAAAAACACTTAAATAACTTTATTCATCCAGATCAAAATGGATTTCTGCCAAAGAGACAAATCAAAGACAATATGAGAGTAATCCTGGACACTTTGGAATATTACGAGGCACATCCTGAAAAGCAAATGGCTTTGATATCCTTAGATGCCCAAAAGGCATTTGATAATGTGAATTGGAGATCCATGTTATTATTATTGGAACAGATGGGTTTTGCCAGAAAATTTATCCAAGCAATAGAAGCCATATACTATAAGCAAACAGCAAAGGTAATGATAGAGGGAGAATTCACAGATTCTATTAATATAAGAAAAGGTACAAGACAAGGATGCCCACTATCACCTTTGCTATTTGTATTAACTTTGGAAGTGTTGAATAGAAATATTAGAGACCATAAAAGTATAAAAGGAATGAAAATCAAAAAGGAAGAATTTAAATTGCAAGCCTTTGCGGATGATTTGGCCTTTATTTTGGAAGACCCCTTAGAAACAGCTTCAAAACTATTGGAAAAGATAGAGACATATGGTGAGGTGGCTGGTTTGAAAATAAACAAAGATAAAACAAAGATTTTGACAAAGAATATGCTGCTAAGACAAAGAGAAGAACTGGCAGACCTATTGAAAATTCAAGTCACGAATAAGGTTAAGTATTTGGGGATATATTTGACATCAAGATGTAGTACATTAAAAGAGAACAATTACATTAAACTTAAACAACAGATAGCGTTAGATTTGATGAAATGGGAAAATCTACAATTGTCATTAATAGGGAGAATCTCAACAATCAAGATGAATATCCTACCCAGAATTTTATATTTGTTTCAAACAATACCAATTAGGCTTGGAAAAGACTATTTTGAAGATTTAAATAAAATTGTGTTGAAGTATATATGGCAAGGCAAAAAAGTGAGAATAAAGTTAAAACTTTTACAAGATGCTAGAATTAGAGGAGGATTTGGTTTGCCTAATTGCGAGTTGTACTATCAAGCTGCAAATCTGATGTGGGCCAAGGAATGGATAACATTAAGAAAGATTATATTGTTGGCATTAGAAGGACATGATTTGTTGTTGGGCTGGCATGCTTTTCTATGGTACAAGGGGAAGAATTTTGGATATGGGATTGATTTAGAGAAATGGCAAAAATTGTGGCCTCAAAATTATAAAATGACAATGTCAACAGCCTATAAAGAAAATTTGTAAAAGATGTTTTACAGGTGGCATTTTCCCCCAACAAGAATAGCAAGAATGTTCAAGAATAAATCTGAAAAATGTTGGAAATGTCATCAGACACCTGGCTCATATTACCATATGTGGTGGACTTGTGAGGACGCTAGAAAATATTGGACTAAAATTCGCATGTGGTTGGAAAAAATGACAAAGAAACACATAGACTTGAAACCAAAGATTTTTTTATTGGGAATTTTACCTGATACATATAGTAAAGATTTGAAATACCTGATTGTAAATGTATTAAAAGCGGCTAGGATTGTATTTGCCAAAAATTGGAAAAATGAGAATTGCAGGAAGAAATCATTAAGAAAATATTGGAATGTGCTGAAATGAGTAGATTGACATTTGAAATTAGAGAACAAGAAGATAAACAATTTTATAAAATTTGGGACCTTTTCTATCAATGGTTAGATAATAAAATACAATAATAGAATATCTAGAATTTCAGAAAATAATGAATATATAAAGATATATTTCTTTTCTTTGAAATCATATTTATAAAATGTTTTTAGGATAGATTTGGTAGGATTATATGAATTGTTATAAAATAAATTAAGTACATTATAGTTATCTCACAAAATATGAATGAATAAAATTATAGTCAAATGATTGTTTAATAGTGATACTAGTGTATTTAATCTTTGATTGATAATATGAGTTATCATGCAATGTAACTGTAATTGAGAGTATGAAATGGATGCACAAAAGACTGGTAAACCAACCGACATACTGTTTGTATATTTATGAAAGAAGGCTGGATGTTTTTATGTTTTGTTTGCTTTTGTTTGTCTTTAAAAACCAATAAAATTGTTTTCAAAAAAAAGGAAACATTTATTTAGCAAAATTATTGAGAAAACTCGCAAAATCTGTTTGATAATTGATGCCTCAACAATACCTTCCAAACCAGTTCTTATATTGTACTTAAAAGTTGAGGGTCCAGCTTTCTCACCAACAATTTTCCTTGAACTAGTAGAATTAGATAAACAAGATGCAAAGACGATATATTGTTCAGTTATAGGAAGTTTGAATAAAGTTGGGTTTAATAGAAACTATCTGGAAAAATATTTAATTGGATTTTTCTCTGATGGAGCCAGTGTTATGCTTGGGAGAAAATCTGGGGTAAGCACTAGAATAGCCAAAGAGTTTCCAAATATTATAATATGGCACTGTTTAAACCATCGTCTGCAACTTGTTTTAGATGATTCTATTAGGGAAATAAAGCAAATTAATCATTTTCAAATTTTTATTGATAAAATATATTCTATTTTCCATCAATTGAATAAGAACCTTATTGAACTTAACAAAATTTCCGAATAACTTGAGATTGAAATTATAAAAATTGGTAGAGTTTTTGGAGCAAGATGGGTTGCCTGTAGTTTAAGATCAACCCTAGCTGTGTGGCGGGCTTATCCAACAATTTCTCTGTTCAAATAAAACATACTCCAGTATGGCTGCCCATCTTGAAAACTCATATTTTCTCACTGATTTGGCCTTGATTATTGATGGGCTAACTGAAATATCTCTCCTTTCTAAAGCATTGCAAATGAGAAACAAAGACATTATAAAGGCTGAAAAACTTGTTCTAAGATCAATTAGATCATTTGAAATGCTTATAGAGGAAAAGGGTTCATATGAAAATAAGGTTGATGAATTAATTACTTCAGAAACCTTTAAAAATATAAATTTTATGCAAAATCATCGATTTGTGGGACTTCCTCATGAAAAACTTATACAAAGTATTATAACTAATTTGAAGAAAAGATTGATGGATTGCGAACATTTAAAAACAGGCTGCCAATTTGGGCGGTCAGCAATGGCCGCCATGAAGAAACCTGCAAACGGACAAGATTGTGCAGGAGGAAGAAAATCGGGGAAATCATGAGAGTTGTTTCTGGACCGGGATAAAGTTGCCAAGGGATAAGAAAGTTTCCTGGGGCTTGAAAATTGCTATGGAGAAGTTGCTACATTGTTTCCAGAGAGAGTTACAAGCTGCGTACAGAATTCTAAAAGGGAAAGTTTTTCTTCTTCTTTCACTCTCCTTCCTAACGTGACAGCGGATGGAATAACAAGAGAAATCTGAAAATCTAGGTAATTAAATACTGAAGAGATAAGATTTCTGAATGATTTTTTTAAAAAAAGACTTTAAAAAAATTTTTTTTTTGCTGTGAGTGGGAAGGGAGAGGGAAAAATTGGATTGGAATTTGAAAATAAGGAGAAGACTGCCTGAATTTTTAAAGAGCTATAAATACTAACAAGGCTTCTGAAAGATATATATTAAATGGAACTTTGTGATCAAACTCCAATCCCAGAAAGAGAAAGTGAAGGAGAAAGTGCTTAAAAGAATTAACCTACTTGGATTGCTTGGTGATTTTACCACTTTTGAGAATTATCTCTGATTAAAAGCACATGGGTGATTGTCTGGGAAAACTTTTTCTCTTTATAATGGCATTACTTGTGGACAGATTGAAACTTTTATATCAAAAATATGAAAAAGAAAAGCAAGAAGGGAAGGACGTTTTTGATACTCTTTTTCAGTATTTAGAAATGGCGGTCTACACTTATGTAAAATTGAATGGACAACAGAACAACTGGGATAAAGAAGAAGCCATTTTTGATGAACAAGTGACTTTGGCTGGGGAAGAAAAGGAGAAAGAGAAAAAGGAAAAAGAGATTTTAAGACCTATAAAAGCAATCAAAAAGAGAAAAATAAGATGAAAAAGAGATATTATGTTAGAAGACAACAGAAAGGAGGAAAGCAGAGAAAAAAGGGAGGTGGAGAGGCAAAGGGGTAAAGAGGACAGAGAGAAGAATAAGCAAGGGAGAAAGGGACGAGAAGCCTCAATAGTAGAGAGCAAGATGTAAAGAAACAAGAGATTTTTAGAGATAATGGGTAAACTTTATTGATAAAGGGATTCTAAAGGTTCATAAGATTGTTTTTAAATTTGTATTTAGAAATAATTTTAGAAAGTTGGAAATAATGTGTAATTTAAAGTGTGATAAAATGTTTAATATAACTTAGTGGAATTTGTCTTAAGAAAAGGGAACATTTCATGAAATAAGGATTTGAGATATGATGTGGGGGGGAATAATTGTGGAAAATATAAGTATTCCCAAAAGGCATGTTATTTAATTGAAATGGATAAAATGGTTAAGATATAAAGGAGTTGGAGAGAAAGATACAAATGAATGTCAATATTAATTAGATTGTGTTATTTCAGTGGAAATTTTTTTTTTTTGAAAGGAGAGATTTGAAGTAGGAGAAGCAGGAATACCTTAATGAAATAATGATTTAAAATATGTGATGTGGGGGGGAATAATTATGGAAAATAGGTGCTCCCACAAAAGTATGTTAATTAATTGAAAAGTAATGTGCTAAGTGTTTATGATATAAAAGAATATGAATATTAATGAATAGATTAGTATTGGTATTGATAATATTGTATGATTTTAGAATGTACCAAATAGAATCCCAATGTAAGTTAGGTATTTTATATTAAGTATTATAACTGTAGGGGAAAGAGGTAAAGGCGTCATACTTCAATTAGTGTACAGGAGAAGCTTTTTTTTTTTTTTTAAAGAAGAAAGATAAATCGATAGCTGGATAAACAGACAAAGAATACTAAATACTATGATTTGAATTGAGATGAGATAAATAAAATAAAATTAAGAGAATCTAAGAGAGAGAAGAAGCTATATAAAAAATTGAAAATGGTAATAAGATATGGAATGGCATATAAAATGAATATGAATTTGAGTTGGTGTCTGTACAAAGAGTTTTGACCGGGATTAAGCAACTTTCAGAAAAGATGTTTTTTTTTTAATGTTTATATGTTTTGTGTTCTTATGTGTTTATGTTTGAATGAGCTAATAAAACCTTGGAGAAAGGCTAGAAAAGGACAGTGGAGAGAAAGATAGAAGAAAATAAAGCAAGTTAGAAAGGGAAAATATGTGATTGTAAGGAAATGTGTTAATGTAAAACTTTCAAATAATTTTTAGAAATTTTTAGAAAAAAGGTTTTATGTTTATCTTGTATGTTTTGTATGCTTTTAAAAATTAATAAAATTTGTTTAAAAAAAAAAACAGGCTGCCAATTTAAAGACATTGATCAATTAAAATGTCTAAATTATTTGGAGCCAGATTATTGAAACATTGAAGAAGTGGTGGTTCCATGGAGAGCAGCTGAAGGACAATTGGTGACAATTGGTCAAATTTTCAATTATGAAATCAATATTAATGATTATCGTGATTTCATAGAAAAGGTACTAAAAGATTCTAAAAATTATACAATTCCTTGCAGCATTAAAAAGGCTAGAGATATTATTAAAACTATTGCAGTCAGTTCAGCAGAGGCAGAAAGGGGCTTCTCGCAGATGAACATAATATGTTCAGAAGCCAGAAGTCGCCTTACAGTTTCCAATATTACAAACCTCCTGACCATCAGTCTAATTGGCTTACCTCTGCAAGAATGGGACCCTGTTCCTATAGTAAAGAAGTGGTTACGGGCACATGATCACACAGATGATGATGCTCATGTTAAAAACAAGAAAACTGTAACTCAGGATGATAATAGAAAAGCAATTTGGGAGTACTTTAAATAAGTTTTGTTTTTTGTAAAGTTTTGTTATGTAATAGTTTTTGATTAATATTTTAAAATGTAACAATATAGTTTTGTATACCTTTTTATTATTTAAGCATTAAAGATATGACATAATAAACTACTTTTTGTGTTGGTATATCTTTTTTAATACTTAGTCATTAGGGCAAAGAAGTGATGTTGAGTTGGCCTCGCCCAGCCCTCTGCAGCCCTCCCCATAGCTGCCTGAGCTTCGCCTTGCCCTCTCCAGGGTTCCCCAGGCCTTGGAAACTGGCAAAAAGCACTTGCTAAGCAATTGGCCACTAAGCTAGCACTTGGTCATTAAGTGAGGATCACTTAAATTTGGATTTTCACCCACATGGCCACCTGCCTGGGCCTTGCCTGGGCCTCCCCAGGCCTTGGAAACTGGCAAAAAGCACTTGCTAAGCAATTGGCCACTAAGCAAGCATCTGGTCATTAAGTGAGGACCACTTAAATTTGGGTTGCCAGCTACATGGCCATGCCCACCCATCACATGTCCATGTAGCCATGCCCACACCAGTCACATGACCATGTAGCCACGCTCAGTCCGCAAGCCACTCCCACCCCAGTCACATGACTACCAAGCCACACCCACAAATTAGGCCACGCCCACAGAACCGGTTGTTAAGAAATTTGAATCCCACTCCTGGATGGAAAGCTGAGTCCACCTTGAGCCTGGTGAGATTTGAACTGCCAAATTGCAGGCAGGCAGCAGAAGTAGCCTGCAGTACTGCATTCTAACCACTGTGCTGCCATGGCTCATGGTTACCTTTCCTATTAGGTATGAATGTATTTATTATTATTCTCCTGCTTAAGTGTCATACTAAGTGTCAATCTCTATAGCAGAGCATCCATTAGTACACAGAGGCTGATTAAGATATCTTTTTTTAAAATATATTTTTATTAAATTTTCTTTGTTACATTGTAAAACATCATGGTATCAACAACGTTCTTGGCATCTATACAGGTTTTTAGTTTAAATATCATAATGCATTATACTATATTTGTCTACTACTAAATAATAGCTTTAACTATAATCACTATTCTTATATCTTTATATAATTTACAAAATTTTGTATTACTTTCTTAAGGGTTGTTTCAATTAATTTTTTTGTATCACTTCTTAGTTCTGTTTGTTAGCCATTTATACCAATTATTCCAAATTGAAAAGAATTCAGAGTCATCTTTTTTTTTTCAATTACATTGTTAACATATTCATCTCAGCACTTTCTGTTACTTTGGGTATTATTAGTTCTTCATTAGGGGTATTTGGTGTTTTCCATACATGCGCAAAGGCTATTCTGGTGGCTGTTGTAATATGTAACAATAAATATTTTACTTCTTTCGGTAATCTTTCTTTGATGATTCCCAAAAGAAAGGTTTCCAGTCTGAGCTCAATCTGATACCCAGTGATTTCTTGTAACCAATTTTTAATCTGAATCCAGTAAATCCTGGCCTTGGGGTATAACCACCACATGTGATAAAATGTACCATCAACTTTTTTACATTTCCAACATTTGGGACTCATGTTGGGATAGATTAAGTTATCTTAATTACTCAAATAATTTCTTAGACTTGCAAATACATCTGGCATGGTTGTCTACCATTCTGATCCTGCTTCTCTTCTGACTAGGATTATAATTGGAGTCTTTATGTAGCTGGATCTCTGTATGGTTGGGTTTCTGCAGTGCTACATGACTTGCTTGTTCTCAGTTGTGGTGATTAGGTTATCTAGATATGGGAGCTTCCCAAGTTCTTCTTTACTATTGATGCATATTATAAGGGTGATTTCTATATACTAGAACAATGGTTGCCAACCTTTCCAGCTTTGCAGCCCAATGGGGTGGGGGAGAGGGGATGGTGCCATTTGTGCAGCAGGCTTTTGTGCATGCAGCTCTATTTGCATGAGCAGTGGGTGCATGTGCTTGCTACTTGTGCAAATGGAGTTGTGTGAGCATGCATGCATTCTAGCCCACCATTACTGGGCCACAGCTCAGAGGACCTCTATACTAGAATAATGAATATGGTTTTAGAGGTGCTGCCCTAAGCAATGCCTCTTGTTAGAATGTTCTAAGTATTTATGCTTGTCAGTTTATGCCATCTTCCTTTTTTTCATCTACTATACATGTGTGTATGCTTTACCATTTTTTTTTTAGATTTTTGTATTTAGATAATAAGAACTTTTTTAAAGAGACCTGTGAACATTACTTCCCATGGCTGCCTAATTAGAAATAAAGTTATATTGGTATACCAGTTTCAACCCAAGATTTACATACTGTACTTTACCCATTTATTCAGAAGGTTCTACTAAGAAAATAAAAGCAATTATGATTTCCCATTGCACACAGGTACAGCCTCGTTCTTTGTGTAATGAACCCTGCCATAAAGGTCACAGCAAGACCAAGAAGGAAGGAAAGCCATTTTGTTGTTATGATTGCCTTCCATGCCCAGAAGGAAAAGTGTCAAACTGGACAGGTAAGGTATGATGCCTACCAAGTTTTAATTCATTGATGATGGCAGTGATATTACAATTCTTTGAGTAAAAAGCAAGCTGAATAGAAATAGATCTGTGTTGCTCCATTATGACACAAGCTCTGACCTTTTTTGAAGGGTTGGTGATGTCACTCCACACCTACAGTGACAGAGTTTGCATTTCATCATTTGCTCTCCTTGGTGGATTCCCATGGGGCCAAGTGTTAGGCTAAATTTTTCATCCAGACCAGAGATCAGAAAATTGGGATTCATATTTTCCATTAATGTTGGAATTTTCACCCCTGGTGGGATGTTATAAAATACACAAATGGTGAAGTGCTCTAAAGGAAAACAACACAGGGATCCAGTTATGGATCATTGATGTTTTATTTCCATAGATTTCATAGAAATCATACAAACTCGTAATGTTCTTTGTGCAGAGATTTTGCAGAATAAAGTGAGAGTTACAGAAAAGTTCATGCTTTAGAACAGAACAAATCACACCCATTTTCATTAAAATTGAAATAGAACAGTTTTTAGTCTGCCTTCTTTGAACCCTGGCATGGAACATTCTTAGGGAGCTGAGACTCACAGTACTTAAGGAAGAGTTCTAAGGAGGATAAAATGTGTGTTAGTTTTTTTGGCTGAGCTCACATAAGTTTCTCCACAATTGATCATGATTGTTCACTATTGACTTTGTTCCTGTCATTCTCTCAATTCAACATATCCCACCAGCTTGTTTTTGTAGAGAAATCAAGACAACAGAAGTCTATGTGTGTTACCTAGAACAGTGGTCACCAACGATCCAACAGTGGGCTGTGAGAAAATTTTGGTGGGCTGCAGAGAAATCTCACCCCCCAGAGCACCCCCCCAAGCAATTAATCCAGACTGTGCAGAAACCCAAGGCTATGCCACCCACATAGCCCGTGGGAACCCTTCCTGCCCACTCACTCCTTATCCGGCAAACTTGCCTGCTAAATTGCTATTTTTCCTTTTTCCGACCATCAGGTGTTCTGCTATGCCAGGAGATTTAGATTAGCTAGGAAGCAGGAAATGGTTGGATTTCTTGCTTTCTAGGTAGCCTTTAGATCTTTGCCTCTGCTTTTAAGCACAGCCAAACCTCCCTTAGGACCGAAGGTTCTATTATTCAGTGCAGACTCACGGCAAGCATATTTGAGAGACTGAGTGAGCCGATGGCAGATAGATAGATTTATTTATTTATTTATTTATTTATTTGATTTGCCAATTGTTTACAAGATAATAAGTATAAATGTATACATAGTTGTGAATACATGAAATGGGTACATATAAGAAAAATAAAAGAATAAGAGAAACAATAGGACAGGGACGGTAGGCACGTTGGTGCGCTTATGCACGCCCCCTACAGACCTCTTAGGAAAGGGGTGAGGTCAATAGTAGACAGTCTAAGGTTAAAGTTTTTGGGGTTTGGGGAAGAAACTACAGAGTCGGGTAGAGTATTCCAGACATTGACCACTCTATTGCTGAAGTCGTATTTCCTGCAATCAAGTTTGGTGCGGTTTACTTTGAGTTTGTATCTATTTTGTGCTCTTGTGTTGTTATGGTTGAAGCTGAAGTATTCATTGACAGGTAGGACATTGCAATGTATGATTTTATATACCATGCTTAAGTCAGACCGAAGACAGGCGTAATTCAAGGTTTTCAAGTTCTAGAATTTCAAGTCTGGTGGCATAAGGTATTCTACAACGAGTAGAGGAGTGGAGAACTCTTCTTGTGAAATATTTCTGGACTTTCTCAATTGTGCTAATATCAGATACGTAGTGTGGGTTCCAGACTGATGAACTGTATTCGAGTATTGGTCTAGCAAATGTTTTGTATGCTCTGGTTAGTAGTGTGATATTACCAGAGAAAAAGCTACGTAGGATTAGGTTAACAACTCTTAATGCCTTTTGGCTATGTAGTTGCAGTGGGCTCTAGCACTTAGATCATTAGAGGTGAGTATTCCAAGGTCCTTTACAGAGCTTGAGTCATCAACAAGATCTTGACTATTCAGCTTGTATTTTATTTTCTGATTTTTTTGCCAATATGTAAGACAGAGCATTTATTTGTTGAGATTTGAAGTTGCCATTTGTTTGACCACTCTGATACATAGTCAAGATCTTTTTGTAGGGTAGCAGTATTGTCTGTGGTATTGAACAGCTTTACATCATCAGCGAAGAGAACGCAATTGCTCTTAATATGATCACAGAGGTCGTTTATGTAGAGTATGAAGAGAGTTGGTCCTAGAACACTGCCTTGGGGAACACCACTATTGACAGGTACTGGATTTGATAGTACGCTCCCGATTTTGACCATTTGTTGTCTGTTTGACAGGAATGTTTCTATCCAGTTATTCAGTTGTCCAGAGATACCATAGGATTTTATTTTTAGGAGTAGTTTGTCGTGTACCACTGAATCAAAGGCTTTACAGAAGTCTATGTAGATTGCGTCTATTGCTTTGCCCTGGTCGAGTTGTGTCGTCCATATGTTTTTGCAGTGTAAGAGTTGCAGATTACAGGATAGTTTTTTTCTGAAACCAAATTGTTTATTGGAGAGTAGGTTATTTGTCTCTAAGTGAAGGATGATGGATTGGTTAATAATTGATTCCATGACTTTACAGGTGACGCAGCATAAGGAGATTGGCCTGTAATTTTCAACTAGGCTTGGGTCTCCCTTTTGAAGATGGGGATGACTGTGGCTTGTGACCATAGGTTAGGCAAGGAGCTGGTTCTGAAAGATTTTTCAAAGATTATGCTTAGAGGTTTGGCTATGGCAGTGGATAGCTTTCTTAAGAAGTAGGCACATATTCCATCCGGTCCAATAGATAGAGATGGTTTTAGGTTGCGTAGTGCTTTTTCAACATTGTCTTCTGTGAAATCGATATGTATTAGATCATTGTTGTTATCTGTGGTACGGCTAGGAAATACTGGGCATGATCCATTGCTGTTTACAAATACTGAGCCAAAGAATGTGTTAAAGATGTTGGCTTTAATGGTGTCGTCGTTGCAGTCTTTACCATCGGGTCCTATCAAGGGAGGGATGGACCTTGAGTCTTTAGTTTGTTGTTTACAAAATTGTAAAAAGCACGGGTGGAATTGGTGCTTAGAAGGTTTTCCTCTTGTTTAATGTGATAATTGGTGCATTCAGTCTTTATCTGGTGGCATAAATTTTTGTATCGGTTTTTGAAATTGGCAACGTGACCAGATTTGTTTTTCCGCCAGAGTGATCTCTTTTTGGATTGAAGTTTCCTTATTGATATGGGTAATCTGCTTTTTTGTTTTGTTTTGGGAGTTGTTGTTGGTACATATAGTTTGATGACTCTTTTGACTTCAAGTAAAAATATGTTGTAATGGTCTTCAACAGTATTGCATCCAGTGAATAGAGATTGCCAATCAAGGGATGAGAGATCGTTGTGTATAAGATCATAGTTGCCTTTTTGAAGTTACAATTGGGAATTACATCATTGTGGTGATTTTTGTGTGGACGTATGTTGAGACAAAAGTCAATCATATTGTGGTCGCTACTGGAAAAGGGTTCTTTAGTTTGTATTCCGTAAATTAAATTCAAACTATTGCAGAAGATGAGATCGAGGCAGTTGTTTAGTCTAGTGTTGTTGGTTACTAGTTGTTCCAGTCCCAGATTTGTAGTAGCATTGTAGAAGGTTGTGTGTATGATTTCAGTTGTACAATCATTTAGGGTCCAGTCAATATGAGGTAGATTGAAATCACCAAGAAAGATAAAAGGGTATGGGCAGGATGCAGCCCATGTTAGTAATGTATTTAGCTTGTTTACATGTTCGATGTCATAATCAGGTGCTCTGTAACATAGTAAGAATCGAATTGTGATATTTAAGGATAGTTCACAGATGATGGTCTCAGGAAGAGCAAGCTCCTGGGTAACTTGGATATTTTTAGATGTAAGGATTTTTTATAGAAGATAGCAACACCACCTCCTCGACGATTTTCACGATCTGATCGGTAAACATGATAGTCTCTTACTGTGGTAATGGAGTCGGGGAGAGATGCATTGAGCCATGTTTCACAGACAAATATAATGTCAAAGTTAGCCATATTTAGGAGGATGAGAAATTCAGGTATTTTATTCACGAGGCTTCTTGCATTGAGTAGTTTGCATTTAAGGCCGGCAGTAGTTGGAATTGAGGTAGTTGGGGGCGTGCGTGCCTAGTCTTGGGTGATGGTGGATCGGTTGAGGTAGGGTTGTGGTTGAGGGTAAAAGCTGAGTATTGGGTTGCGTGGCTTACTTTTGATAGTCAGCATGGTAGTCAATGTACAGGTCCTTCTCTCCATTGTCTAGACGGTTTTTGAGTTCAATGCGGAGTACACGGGAGCGGGCACGTTGCTGTATGGTTAGGTCAGGGCGGCAACAGAGGTTCTTATGGTTGGTGTTGGTTTTGGCGAGTGAGTTTATAGTATAAATGAATTTACGTTTGCTTGTTTCATTTTTGCAAATGACTCTGCACAGGCGTGGGGCTACAGAGCCGTCACTGTTATTGAGCTCTCGGCCAATGCGTGAAATGTCAAGTATTTCATCAGCGGAGATGGTTGATGCTTGATAATCCCTGATGATGTTTCGGACAGTTGTGATGTCATCATTGTTATTGGTGACCTCTAGACCAAATAAGATGGCGTTTGGACGTTTCCGTTCACGCTCAACAGCTTCTCTGATGAGGATTGGGATATCAATATTTGTCTGGGTTGTGTTTATTTGTGGATTGGGTTTTGGATTGGGTTGTGGTTGTTGGGTAGAGATGTGGTTTGTAGCTATTGGAAGTTCAAGTTTTTGCGTTGTTTCTTTTTTTCAAGGTTGGATATTCTTTCTTTTATGGCGTCCAGGGATGCTACTATGGTTTCAATGGTATCAATTCTTTCCAACAGATCCAGTTTGGGTTTGCATGCGTCCAGGGATGCTACTATGGTTTCAATGGTATCAATTCTTTCCAACAGATCCAGTTTGGGTTTGCATGAATTGCAGTAATATGGAAACTCATTGGATGATTCCAGGTATTGAATAAATTGCTCGGTTAATCCCAAGCAGTCATGATGAGTGTATTTCTTACACAGAGAACATTTGATGGAGTTTTCATTATCCTTTAGATTTTTGTAGCATTTAAGGCATGTGCAGGAGTCTTGTGGATCATTGGTGGGGATTATGTTCTCTGTAGGTAGTGCTTTGGCATAGGATTTTTTTCTTGTCATGGTAGGTTTGTTAAGATGGTACATTGATTAAATTAATTAATGGAACAATATCACACCAATCAATCATCAATTGCAGTAATCTCTCTAGTCAGATAATATTTCTGGGCAACAATCAGCCTAATCAATTAAATATTCTAAACACTAATCAATTAATTACACTAATCATTAATCACACTGTTCATTTAAATTCACTAAATCATTGATTTTACTATTCAATTAAAATTACATGCATATTGATTTTTTCAACTAGTCAGTAATAACACTATTTGCACTAAACACTCTAGTCACACTAATCAATTAGGACCATAAATCAATTGAACCATTAATAAAATATTTTATAGAAATTGATTATCTAACCGTAGATATAGGTGATGAGGTAGAAAAGTTGTAAGTTTTGAGGTATTGAGTTAATCAGTGTTTGATTAAAGTAATGAGCTAGTATTAAGAGTCTGCAAGGAAAGGGTTAATGCTGTTGTTGACTGAGAGGAAATTGTTGCTCTTTGTAATAGTAGATTGCTATTACTCTGTAAACAAGACTGTAATACGATGCTCAAAGGGTTTTTGAAACAGTGAAAAACTTTCCTAAGCTGTTCAAATTGAGTAGTAGGAGAAAATACAGTCACGTGGCTTGGGTTTACTTATCCGATTTGTCATTTACTTCCAACTAAATCTGGTAGTAATGCCAGAGTTAATCGCAGCTATTTTCCTTCTTAGAGTTCGACTTTCCAAGGAAAATTCCACTGCAGGAATTGGAGTGATTTTCTACTAGGATTGATCTTGGTGAGGTAGATGTGGAAGGCATGTGGTTTCTTATTGTTTGAAATGGCTTCAAAGTGATTGATTTTTGGTGATTTAATGGACCTCAGTTCTCCATAATTAATAGCCGTTCAGAATCACACCCTCTGTCAGTTCCGTCTCTTTCTCTGCAGCTTAAAATCACACTGCCCACCAGTCACAGCTCATTGAATGGCTCAAAATCAGTCTCTCTGTAAGTGACCGAATCACACACTCATAAATTACAGCTCGTCCAGGCTCTTATCTCTCTCCGCTTCTCCTCAAGTCTTTGCCTCTCTCTCCTCCCTCTTTGTTTGTCCCTGCCAGCTATCCACTGGCTCCGGGGAAACTTGTCTGGGGGATTTGAAATGGGACACGTTGTCTGGCGTGGAAGATTCTACGATTAGCTGTGTGTGGGATTTAAATGAAGGTGCGTTGTTTGTGCTCCATTCAGATCACTGAATGATTCTGTGAGCAACTCAATCGGCCTGCCTGCTTTGCCTGATTTTGGGTAAAAGTTGCTCTTTTTTATAAAAAATTCAATATTTACATACATAGTGTGTTGTGAGTTAATTTTGTGTGAATTTTATGTGAAAGACTGAGCTAGCAGAAGGCAGGTAGATAGATCACTGAATGATTCTGTGAGCAACTTAATCTGCCTGCCTACTTTGCCTGATTTTTGGTAAAAGTTGCTCTTTTCATAAAAAATAAATAAATAAATATTTGTATACATGGTGTTTTGTGAATTAATTTTGTGAGTTTGCTTGCTAACAAATTTTATGAGTTTGCTTGCAAGCAAATTTTATGTGACAAACTGAGTGTCAGGTGATAGATTTCTGAATGAATCTGTGATTCTGTGAGCAACTCAATCTGTCTGCCTGCTTTGTCTGATTTTGGGTAAAAGTTGCTCTATTTTTTTCTAAAAAATTCAATATTTATATAAATATTTATAATATTTACATACAAGCCATGCCCAGCCAGTCACATGACCACCAAGCCAGATCCACAAATTAGTCCACACCCACAGAACCAGATACTGGTCCCAGGGATTTAAAATTATGAGTTTGGTGGTCCCTGAAGTACAAAAGGTTGGCAACTCCTGACCTAGAACATCTGTAGGAAAAGTGGGATACAAACCTAATGAATGAAAAGTAAATAAATAGTATTGGGCTCTGAATTACACCTCTGAAAGCACCATTGCTAAGGGATGATGATAATGATGATGATGATGATGATGATGATGATGATGATGATATCCATTTAATCATGTTCACTTCTGGTGATACTATGGGCCAGGTTTCTCCTTATCTTCTTATCTTAGTCTACTTCTTTGTATTCTTTTGTGCCAAATAGACTTTTTTTCCCTTGTCAGATATTGTTGTTTTATGCCAAATAGACTTTTTTCCTTTTCAGACATGGATTCTTGTTACCAGTGTCCAGAGGACCAGTATCCCAGCAAAGCCCAGGATCGCTGCATTCCAAAAGAGATCAGCTTCCTATCTTTCCAAGAACCTTTGGGGATCACCTTGGCCATTCTTGCACTATTATTTTCTTCCATCACAGCTCTGGTCCTTGCAGTCTTTGTCCAACACAAGGATACACCCATAGTCAAGGCAAACAACCAAGGCCTCAGCTACACCCTCCTGGTCTCCCTCCTGCTTTCCTTTCTCTGCCCTTTGCTTTTCATTGGTCAGCCTCAGAGGGCAACCTGTCTCCTTCGACAGACTGCTTTTGGAATCATTTTCTCTCTGGCGATTTCCTGTGTTGTGGCCAAAACCCTCATTGTGGTCTTAGCTTTCATGGCCACCAGGCCAGATTCTAAGATGAGGTCATGGGTAGGGAATAAGTTGGCCCTCTTTATGGTTCCTTCCTGCTCTGTTGTTCAAACTACCCTTTGTATTGTGTGGCTGGTGAGCTCTGCTCCCTTCCCAAATCTTGACATGCACTCGCTGCCGACAGAAATGGTCCTGGAATGCAATGAAGGCTCTGCTACCTTTTTTTATTGTGTCCTGGGTTTCATTGGCCTCCTGGCCATGATCAGCTTTACAGTGGCTTTTCTTGGAAGGAACCTTCCAGACAGTTTCAATGAAACAAAATTTATCACCCTCAGCATGCTTCTCTTTTGCAGTGTCTGGATCTCTTTTGTCCCAGCCTACCAGAGCACCAAAGGGAAATACATGGTGGCTGTGGAGATCTTCTCCATTTTAGCCTCAAGTGCTGGATTATTGGTCCTCATTTTCTCCCCCAAACTCTATATCATCTTGATAAGACCTGAGCTGAATAACAAGCAACAACTCATGCGAAAAACCCTCATAAAATGATTTATAGAAATCAATCTGGTACAAAAGGGGATTTAAATCAGTGATTGTTGCCAGCAATGACACATGTAGGACTTCTGAAAATGAAATAGCTGTATATTAGTGTAATAATAAAATGTATAATTTTCTTTATCTTTCCATTCTTTCATACCTGAGGTGTAATAATTAAAGCATTATAAAGTCTATCATAATGTATGGAAAAACTTCCTGATTTTGAGAGCTTTAAACATTGAACTACCCTACCACATGAAGGTATAAGATTTAATGAGTCACAGTACTTAGCAATTATGGTCCCTAAAGAAAATTTTGAAAAGTGTAAACAGGAAATACTCTAGTAAACCAAAAGGAAAAGAGTAGTCTGAGTGATTCATATTTCAGTCGGTACAGAAGTCCAAGAGCATCAAAATACAACAGAAGTTCAGAAACTCTGTTCTGGCTGTAGAAATATAAACTCTGAGCCATCTATATGCTTGAAAACGTGTACATTTTTGATTGATTAGTTTGAATAAGAGTCCCCCACCATGATGTGGCTGTATATATCTGCATTTCCAAAAGTATGTGCACTACATGGAGTTCACAGCAGATATTTTCTCCTTGTGTCCTGATAGAGAAACATCTGTCACGGTCAGGGGTTTGCAACCTTAAACACTCAAAGAGCCAATTGGACCCATTTAGACTTAGAAAAAAATAACCTTCAGGCAACCCTCCTCCTCTTGCCACCTCCTGAATGGCTGTGGCGGGGCTGGGAGGGTGCACATGGGCAGGGAAGACCCTCCTTAATTTAGCAGCCCACCATCCCACATGTGCCTTTGCTGCACTTTGGTGCTTGCTTGAGGAGGGTCTCCCCACATATGCGCACCCTCCCAGCCCCACCACAGCAAGCCAGGGGGTCACGAGAGGAGGAGAAGGAGGGTCACCGAAGCCTTAGTGCAGCAGTGAAGTGGCCCTGTACTGCCTTTGTGCCACATTTGCATGTAAGGCAGCCTTTGCTTCCTGCTGCTTCAGGCTGGAACTTGCACCCTCCACGTTCAGCTGAAGAGGGGGATGGGTGGGAATGACAACATGGCAAAACAATGGCCAGAGGCTTCGGCTAGGAGAAAAACTGCATCCCATTAAGACCCTCTTTAAGCAAGCAGCCACCCTCCCTGCACAAACCTTTGTTATGCTTTGGTGCTCACTTAAGGAGGGTCTCCCCATTGGTGCACACCCTGGTAGAGCCCCAAGTCATGAGAGGTGAAGGAGGGTAACCCAAAAGGAAGCCTCTGCTGTGGCTGGCAATTGTTCCTGAGCCAGCCTGGATTTCCAGAAAGAAGAAATAAAAGGAATAGCCAAGAGGCCCAAAGAGCACTTGCTGGCTTCTCCTAGCCATGGCTTTCCACGAGAAAGAGAAGGGACGCAAACAGAGAGCATGAAAGAAATACACACATACACAGAGAGAGACATAGACAGGGGGAAAACTGGTTAATGGGCAAGCATCTCTGGTGAGGGTGCTCTGGCTTTCTCTGAGCCTGACCCCCAGGGTGGGGGTGCGAGCTTTTTCAGGGAGAGCCCCCTGAGCTTCTTAAAGCTGCTGCTGGACCATCCCCCTTTCCATCCTCCCCTCCTCCTGGATCCCATTCTCACCCCGCCAGCCCTCATGTTTGTGAGGCTGGCATCAGTTGCAAGGCATGCACAGTACCAACGATGCTGAAAGGTACATCCATCACAAACAAGCAGCAAGAATGAGGTGCTGGAGAATCAGCCTCTGGCCTTTCTCCATCTCCCACTGCTGCCCTTACCTTCTCAGGCCATGTGAGGGAGGGTGAGGGGCAGGGCCAGGCAGTGATGGGACAGGGAGCCGCAGCACAGGACCCAAAGAGCAGCATGTGTCTCTGGAGCCATGGGTTGCTGAAATCTGGTCACGGTCTAGAATTGAACTCTCTAGAAGCATATAAAATTGGGATAGATAGCATCACTACAAGGTAGATACATATCTGGCTGACAAATCATACTCAACGAGTAGTCCCTAATAGGTCTACGTCTACATGGAGCGAAGTAAGCAGTGGGGTGCCACATGGTTCTGTCTTAGGCCCAATATTCTTCAATATCTTCATTAATGACATAGAAGGGGAATGAAATTTGCAGATGATACTAAGGAATAGCTAACACCCTAGAAGATACATTCAAGATCTAGATTCTCTCAGACTTGGACATGAAAAACATTTCAGAAGAAGACAGTAGTCAACTTTTTGTTGTAATATCCCCAATTAAATGGTATTGACTGATCAATTCTAGAGGAAAAGAGGAGAAGCAGTTTAAGAATACCAGAGAGAAAATTCAGAAAATTTTCTTCCTTATCCTACTATATACTTGCTTGGCCATCCTGACTTTAATTGCACTTCAAGTGGGGTTCATCACTCAAATCTTGGCACCCATCAAGCAATCCCCCATCTGGGGTAAGATTGAGGCCAAAACAAATGAGGAGAGTACTGTGGAGGGTGGAGAAATCAACTTAAATGGGCAAATCCAAGAAGAATTGGGGAAAAAAATCTCTTAGGGGCCCTATGAGTCAGATTTCCTCTGAGTGTCATGTAAAGAAAAAGGGCACCCAAAACCTTTATAAACAGAACACTGACACTGATGTTCCCTAAACTCTTCTGAAGATGTAACCTAGTCTGTAATGAAACATTGGGAAACCAACCCACAAGCTTAGAGAATGGACTTTTACCCACATCCAAACTTGAGCTACAGATGTTAGCCACTATTACAAAGTCTGGAATGGTATAGAACCTTCTACCACAGGCAGGGAGTTAGACTAGAAGACTTCCAAGGTCCCTTACACCTCTATTATTCTATGATCTAACTATGTATCTTAAATCAGTTGTTGCACTGGATATAACTTATTAGCAGAGGTGGGCTGCTGCCAGTTCAAAATGCCCACCAACCTCTGTGCTATCCTGTCGTATAAATCTCACACTCTGGTTTGCTCGCCCCGCCCACACAGCCCATTTGATTTCCGCACCTCACCCGGTCTACTCACCACACACATGAAATCGCTATGTGTTTGCAACTATGCCCGTGAGAAGCACGCAGGCGCACATGAAGCGGGTGTGCGCATGCACGCTCACATTTCCAGTTCTGAACTAGGCAAACTGGTTGTTAAATGATATTATTATTACCATTATTCATGATACAGTTGTAATGTTGCAGGTGTCCCACTCAAATTGTTGAAAGAAAGGTCAATAGGAAAAGGCCTGTCATGGGGACCCAATGTTATCTAAATGACTGTTCTCATACCTAAATTACTAAATTTTGCAACCTTCGTTGATTGATATTTTGGGTGTAAGGGTGGATGAATTGATGTAAAAAATATCAGTGAATTATCATATGCTAGCAGGGATAGAAAATAGAAAATTTTGAACTGAAGCTTAGTGACCCAAGTCTGAATCTGAACCCCACAAACTCAGCTGAAATAAATATATGAATAGCAAAGGTGTTTGCAAAGGTCCCAAAGGGTTTGACCTTCCTTGCAGCATTGTTTTTTTTTTCCTGTTGCCTGTTTCGACCCCGCATGGAAATACTCCTGCTAAATATTCTTATATCTCATTTTAGAAAGTTGCATTCTTCTGAAATTTCTTAGGAGAAGAGAAAAGTTTTGTTGAAATGATAGGTTGAAAAATGATTTTCTTCTGCTACAAAAAAGAAAATCTAATATTAAGCAGATATTTAAATTCCCCATAATTATCTAATTGATGATGATTACTTGGAAAACTCCTCCAGTTGACAAGGGATTTTTTGGTAGCGACTAATAAAACAAAATCAAGATTGGTGATTCTTCTTAATCTATACTTGAACATTGGCACAAGGATTTTAACGTGATTGGGAGCTCTGCATTTATTAATCAAGCTGATATTGCTAGCCATGCAAGGATGCCAACACTTGAATGATTGAAATAACACAGGTGACTTGATGTTAAGAAGATGTAAATGCAAGATCATGAACTTTATTCTCTGGATTCTCAAACTGCTTCCTTGGACATCATGTGATGTTCTAGTTGCTAAATGCATGAACAGTGATCCACGGAATATCCACCATAAATATTATCAGTCAGGGGATGTTATCATAGCTGGCATTAGTTCACAAAGCTTCATGTTTTCCAATCCTCTCAACTTTGAAAGGCATCCCTCTTTTGAAGTCATTGAAGATCTCATGTAAGCAATTGATATTTTTAATCAAACGGTTCAGATAAGTGTCTCGTAAAATTTGCACCCATGACTTTGCAGTCAAACTAAGGGACTTACTATCCTTTAAGCTTGAATGAGCTATAAATTAATATTCATCCAGTGAAAGAGACTCCACTTTACATCATGTTCCCAAGAAAGGTGATCAGTTAAACTTTATATGGTTGGACATTACTGAGGCTCATTCTACCCTCCCCACTTCTTTGTAACATATTACTTTATTCTCATTATACATCTTCTAGAACTTTCAATAAATTTTAAGAGAATTATTCCTTTCCATTTTCCTGAGCATCCAAGGGGGATTGATACTAACTTATTTGGAATATATTTTATTTGTATAGTCTTGATTGGCCAAGTGTGATTGGACACACAAGGAATTTGTCCCTGATGCAGAAGTTCTTAGTACACATACAAATAACAAAGTGGTAAATTATAAATCATAAGCTAAAACCATAAATCGTAAGGTATAAGATTTCCATGATAAAAACATTCCATCTTTCATCAAGGACAACTGAAAGTTATTAAAAATATAAATCAGTAAAACTAACAATATCAGGGTGGGATTTGAACATAGGGTGTGGCAGAAGCTGAATTTGCAACCAAGCTGCATTCTTGAAAGATGGCTGGAATAATAAGAAACTCAAATTTCAAAATGAGGATGTTCAACCAATGGAAATGCTATCTCTAGGATTAGGGCATGCAGTCTAAACTTTATTTCCTGCTAAGGTATGTCGTTGGTAGAACTCTTTCCATTCATACCTAAGGTCACTTATTTTCTCTAACAGATATATTCTGGTTAAAAATGAAAGTTAACACTGACATGCATTTTTGGAATCAACACCTAGATAAATATAGTTAGCTGGAGATTTAAAAGCATCTCACTGAAATGCATGCATTTTTATGCTAGGTTTTGAAAAAGGTTTGTGCTAGGTGTTGGTATATTTGTGCCTGAGTTCCATCATGAAGTTGCCCAGATATCTTTGTTGTTAGTTGCAGAATCGTTTCTGACCCATCAAGACCACATGGACAATGTTCCTCCAGGCTTCCTCTCCTCTACCATCCTCCAAAGCCCATTTGAGCTCACGCCTACTGCTTCAGGGACTCCATCCAGCCACCTCATTCTCTGTCGTCCCCTTCTTCTTTTGTCCTCAATCGTTCCCAGCATTAGGCTCTTCGCCAGTGAGTCCTTCCTTCTCATTAGGTGGCCAAAGTATTTCAGATTCATTCCAGATACCTTATGATTCTGTAATATTAAAAATACAGTAACAATATATTAAAGGAATAGGAATTTATCAAGACTTAGGTAGAGAGAATTCAATGGTAGAGGTAAATCTCATTACAGATATTTGACCCAGACCTACCAGCACATCTTGGCTCTTGTCTTTGCTGTGAAGGAGATCAATGATGATACTCAGATGCTACGCAACATCTCTCTGGGTTTCAACATTTATAATGACTACTTCACTGGAAGCTTAACTTATCTTGCTTCACTGGAGCTCCTCTCCACATGGAGGAAGTTCATTCCAAACTATAAATGCGATGCTCAAAGTACTACTGTAGCTGTGATTGGGGGGCCTGACACCAAAGCATGTCTTTTCATGGCAACCATTCTGAGCATCTACAAGTTACCTCAGGTAAGGTTGACACCTAGAGCATCAGATTTTAAAAGACAGGTGGGGCTTACTTGTTTTGTTCATTAAGAATTTTTATTAATTTGGGACAAAGGTGTCATCCTCCTAAAGGGGGTGTTTATTTTGTGCATTAAATATGAATCCTGAACCTGAATCTTTTAAAAATTATTTTAAAATAGCACATCAAAGCATCCATCCTGGAGTTCTGAGAAAGGGGCATAGATCCAATCTGACCCAGTCATCAATCAATCTGAGGTTTTTTTCTTCTGAGTTTTCAGACTTGTGCTGGAACCCAGCTTCAGCAATGTAGACACATTCTACTAGAGATGAGTTCCCTGAAGATGGGTTCCAGCGTGAGTCCAAAAGTTTGGAAGATTAAACTTCCGATCCTGGTGATCAACCCAGATTGGATCTTGCAACATTGTCATGGGATATTTGCCTTCATTCATGAAGGGGACAAAATTTGAAGCAGGCAGTGCTTCTAAGGCCTCCACTTGTCAATAGGAAGTGAAGGCTTATGGAGTTGGCTGCAAAGAGATTTCAAAGCCACAGCCTCTACCAGAGGGGAGTCAAATATGCCACTTTGTGGACATGACTTTATTATCAAACCCCTGTTTGTTTGTAGCATGTAACCTCCTTTTCAAGCACAGTAAACTTGCAGAAAGGAGTGCCACAAGAATGCACTTGCTCATTTTGTCAAGTCATACTACTAAAATAAGTATACGACCTCCATTTTTTTTTTGACAAAAATGGCTATGCTTCTTCTACCAGCAAGGATATGATTTAATTCCTGAGAGGAGCATACTCCAGTTCTGTCTTAACACCACTCTCCAAATCATTATAATATTTTATTTATTTTATTTTATTTGTCAATCGCTTACAAGATAATAGTTATAAGCATGAGTAAGAATACAGGAAATAGGTACGAATAAATGGGGACAATAGGACAGGGATGGTAGGCACAATTGTGCACTTATGCACACCCCTTACAGACCTCTTAGGAATGGGGTGAGGTCAATAGTGGATAGTTTGAGGTTAAAGGAGTGGAGGTTAGAGGATGTAACAACAGAGTCAGGTAGTGCATTCCAGGCATTGACCACTCTGTGGCTGAAGTCGTTCTTTTTGCAATCAAGTTTGGAGCAGCTTACATTGACTTTGTATCTGTTGTGTGCTCTTGTATTGTTGCAGTTGAGGCTGAAGTAGTCATGGACTTGTAGGACATTGTAGCAGATAATTTTGTGTACTACGCTTAAGTCCAACCATAGGCGGTGTAGTTCAAGTTTGTCCAAGCCCAAAATTTCAAACATGGTGACCTAGGGTATTCTGTTGTGAGCAGAGGACTTTAGTACTCTTCTCGTGAAATAGTTCTGGACTCGATCAATTGTATTAATGTCCGATATACAGTGCAGATTCCAGACTGATGAGCTCTATTCAAGTATTGGTCTAGCAAAAGCTTTGTATGCTCTAGTTAGCAATTTCCAGAGGAGAAACTTTGTAAGATTAGATTTACAACTCTTAATGGATAATATTCTTGATTGATATAGTCTACGATATTTAAAAAGTACCAATTGATGTTGCACACTGTCCATGTCCTGATTGAAAATATTACTGTCCACTGTTACAGTCCTAATTTGGTCTTTTCCCATTCTTGGGTAATTATTTTGGTGGAGATTTATCTTTATTGTAGCATATGAGTGATTTTTGCAACAAGAAGTAAAGAACAAATGAAAAGAACAAACTTTCTGGAGAACCAGTAGCAGAAATTTTGAGTAGGTTGGAGAACCGGCAAATACCACCTCTAATTGGCCCCATCTCCATCTATTCTTTGCCTCCCGAGTCCCAGCTGATCAGCTGGGTCTTCTTTTGTTGCCCTGCACAGGAGAATGGAGCTGGAAAGCAAGTTAATGTGGTGAGGAAGGAATGAGATTTTGCAGTATCCTTCCCCTGGAATGGGGTGAGAATGGAGATTTTACATTATCTTTTTCCCTGCCACCAAGATATACCCACAGAACTGGTTCTAAAAAAATTTGAATCGCGCCACTGCTTAAGAGGAATTCATCTTTTTCCACATCTTTTTTCAAAATACAAAATGGATAATCAACCTTCAGACAATAAAAGTTTGCCTACTCAAATCCTACGTACTTAGACTTCCTTTTGTTTCTTTTTTCTTTTTTGTAGCTTGGATATGGATCTTCTCCTTTGATTAATGACCCATCCCAAAAAGTCTTTTTCCAATGGATGTTCCCTAATAGAAACCAACAATATACAGGGATGCTTCAACTGCTTTTGCTTTTCAGATGGACTTGGATTGGTGTCATTTTCATACCGGATGACAATGCCCTCTGGTTTGTACAGAAAGAACTTCCCAAGTTTTCTCAAAGTGGTATCTGTTTTGATTTTATAGAACCATTCCCAACTGTGTTTCTTAAAAGTGGCATTCATGAAATTATGGAATCATGGGCCAAACTGTATATCTTGATAAGTGATAGCTTTGCCAGTGTTGTAATTTTACATGGTGAAATTCACACTACAGTCTTTTTGAGAATGTTTCCCAGAGTTTTGGACGTTGAAGACAAAGAAATGAAGACAGGGAAAGTATGGATCATGACTGCACAGATAGAATTCACTTCTGTTCCCTTTCAACGATCTTGGGATATAAATATCCTTCATGGTTCCTTAGCCTTTGAAACTGAGTCAAAAGAGGTGGTAGGTTTTCAACATTTTCTTCAGATAAGAAACCTTAATGTGGAAACCAGAGATGGTTTTATTAAGGACTTTTGGAGACAGGCATTTGATTGTTCCTTCCCAAATTCTTTGGAAGAGGAAAACGTTTGGAATCTCTGCATTGGGGAGGAGAAGCTGGAGGCTCTTCCTAGGTCTGTCTTTGACATGAGCATAACTCCTCATAGCTATAGCATCTACAATGCAATTTATGCTGTGGCCCATGCATTGAAATCCATGAGCTCATCAATGCTCAAACATAGAACTATATCAGAGGAAGGACAGAAGAATGTTCTGAATTCATTACTTTGGCAGGTAACGTCTTGATTAGATTAGATTAGATTCAACTTCATTGTCATTACCATGGATCCAGGCAATGAAATGCAGTTAGCATCCAACCAGAGTGCAAGACAACAGTAAAATATAAATATATGTATGCAAATATGCAAGGCATCTATGAATATGTCAATGGAAAATGTATGTACGCAAGCACACAAAGATAAGTGTGACTGCACATATATGAACTTATACAACTGTACAAAATGTTCATGGACACATTGAATATAAATACAGATGCACAGAGAATTATACAAAATACATCATATATTATCACGGGAGACATCAGCATATGTGTGGGGACAAACAAACTGAGGAGTTCAGCAGGAAACCTCTGTATGGTAAAAGCTGTTCCCTAGCCTGCTGGTCTTAGACTGCAGGCACCTGAACCTCCTCCCATATGGAAGAAGAGTAAACAGTTTGTGGGCTGGATGGAAGGGGTCCTTAACGATGCTGTGAGCTTTATACAAACATCATTACCTCTGAATGTCCACAATGGCAGGAAGTGGAATCCCTATAATTTGTTGGGCGGTTTTCTCCACCCTCTGTAATACCTTTTTTTCTTTTATAGATCACAAATACAAGGAACTTGTCAATAGTTAAGTTCCTATCCTCATGAATGCTTGTCTACATACACAGAATTCTTCACTTTATAATATTAACATTATTATCCATTATATGATGATAATGATGTTATATATTTATATATATCAACTTGTATTTTTAAGTCAAGTTTTTTTATTTATATATGTATGTATTTTGAATACAGTGTATTGCCGGGACATTTCATTTTACAAAAGACAAAAAAGATAAAATTTCAGATATATTGACAGTACTAATGATAATACACATAATCATCATAATCATATTTATAATTATATTATCTTATTTATAATCCTGTTAATTATACTAGCATACTTATAATTATCGAGAACATTCATATTTTACTCATAACAATGATCTTTCTTCATTAATTTCTACCTCTTATCTCTAACCCTTGATAAAACCTATTCCACATTAATGTGTATCTCCTTTATCTTTCATTTTCAATGTCAATCTATCCATCTCTGCACAATCCAGTGTTTTCCGAATTACATTTTCATCTGGTGGGATGTTCTAATTTTTCCAATAATGTGCAAATACAATTCTTGCTATTGTCAATACATGTAGGATTAACTATATAGTCCTTTTATCATAACTTTCTGGTATTATACCAGAGGTGGTATTCAGCAGGTTCTGACCAGTTCTGGAGAACAGATAGCAGAAATTTTGAGTGGTTTGGAGAACTGGCAAATACTACTTCTGACTGGAGATTTTACAGTATCCTTCCCCTGCCACGCCTACCAAGCCACACCCACAGAACTGGTAGTAAAAGAAAATTGAATCCCACCACTGTATTATACCTAACAAAAATATTTCTGGCTTTAAATCTATATGCTGCTTAATCAAATTTTCTAGCAATGTGTGTATTTTTGTCCAACATTTTCTTGCTTTTGTGCATGTCCACCACATATGATAATAGGTACCTAGTGCCTGATTGCATTTCCAACATTTGGTGGACATGTTGATAAACATTTTTGCTTATCTTGCTGGTGGCAAATGCCACCTGTGAAACATTTTATAAAGATTTTCTTTGTATGCAGTAGCCATTGTCAGTTTGTAATGTCTATCCCAACGTTTTTGCCATTTATCTAGTTCTATAATATAGCCAAAGGTTTTGCCCAGATTATCATTGTTTCTTTTAACTTGTTCATCTTCCATTTTAAAGCTTAGTAGGTAATTATACATTTTCTTATCAGTTTTTCATCTATCCCTAATAATATCTTATCAAATGTTGTTAATTCTTTATAGAAACCTGATGTTTTCACATCTTTCTCATACTTTGATTGCTTTTGCAAGTATGGCCACCATGCTAAATCCATCACTTGGTTTTGTACTTCCCATCTGGTTTTAAGTTCCCTTTTCTCATTTATCTTTGTAGGATACAGTTTTTTCCAAGTTAATAACGTTTGGATGTATCAGTGCTTCCATTGTAGAAAGCGAGACTGGAATTTTCCTATAGCTTTGTGACTTAATTTTTCCCATACTAAAAATAAAGTATTCCTGACATAGTGTCTTAAATATCTATGTACTGTATTCCTTCCATACCATAGAAAGGCAAGCCACCTTACTTGGAGATTATGGCCCTCCAGTATTAATAATCTTCTATGACTCAGGCTTATCCATTCTTTCACCCATGTAAGTGCAGATGCCTGATAATACAACTCCCAGTCTGGTAACCCAAAGCCCCCAGTATCTTTAGACACTTCTAATATTTTCAATCCTATTCTTGCTTTTTTACCTTGCCAGTTATATTTCAAAATTATTTATTCAATTCCTCAAAATATTTTTTTCTCTAATTTTATCAGTATTGTTTAGTATAAGAAAAGGTAATAGGTTCATTTTTATAGCAGCTATTCTCCCTATCATTAAGAGTTGTAGGTTCTTCCATTTCTCCAAGTCCAGCTTAATTTGTTGCATTAACTTTATATAGTTGTCATCTTTGATTGTTGCACATCTTGCTGTTAAGTAGATTCCTAAATATTTCACTTTCTTTACTTTCTAAAATTCTATCTTCTTTATCAGTTCATTTCTCTATTACTCTATAAGATTATTGACTATTGTTTTAACTTTTTCTTTATTTATTTTCAGCCTTGCAACTTCTCCATATTACTCAATTTTCGCTATCAGTCTGGGGCCAGTTTCTAATGGCTCTTCTAGTATTAAAACTAGGTTGTCTGCAAATGCTTGTAATATATACTCTTCTTTTTTAATTTCAATTTTTCAATTTTAATTTTTTAATTTCTAATTAACTGTTCCATAGTATTGTTACGTATTGTTTCCATAGGTCTCTTACTCTCCTATCAATCTGTTTCAAAACCACCAATTGTTTCCCCTTGTGTTGTAGTGTTTCATCTCTTGCCTTCTTGAGTATTTCATCTCTTATCGGTTTTTCACAAATCTCACGTGTACTTCTCTTGGGATTTTCTGCCTCCTCGCATAGTTCGTATGTATTCTAAAAGTTTTGTCTGTCTCCATCTCTTGCCTATCAATCCCTAATGCCTTTGCCAAGATCTCTTTCATCATGTCTGGTAGGTCTTCCTCTTTCTCCTCTTCTATATTCTGAAATCTTAAAAAGTGGGCTGCTTTTTTGTTTCTAGTATTATCACTGTACCTTCTAGCTCTTTACTTGCTTGTATCAATCTACAATTTATTTCATCAACTTTTTTCTCTGCTTGTTCTGATTTCTCCTTCATTATCTCAATTCTTTGTTCATTTTTTGTTACCATTTGCTGAAAGTTCACAAATTTTTCATCTATATTTTGTATTTTTTTCCTTTACCTCTCCCATACCATTTCTCACTTCACCTATATATATTTTTATCTCATTATGATTTTTTGTTATGGCTCCAGCAGCTACTGAAAAATTGCTTGCATTTCCTTTTGGAATGTATTTGATTTCTCCAGCTGTAATATGCTCTCTATTAACCTCTGATTAGATGGACTTGAGGATGGCATTGATAGTGTAAGATGCTTTCTTCCCTATTTTGGTTAAATGTGAAGTACTTGCCATTTGGGCAGCTAATATTAATCCCCTCTTTCTCTTTTTTCCCCTTTAATAAACTAGCAGCAGGTACACCCACCTGCCCTTCTAACAGCAAAGGGCTAATCAGCCAAAGGCTAACGATAAACAACTCCCCAACACTTCAATATCCCAGATCAAAATCCAATTCCCTCAACTTCAATCAATTTTCAGTTTCTCAATATCTCAGTCAGTTAGGTTTATAATCCACAAGACCCACTGTATCCCCAGTCTTTGATAGTCCGATGTACCAAGATGTCAAGCTAAATCCAATAATGCACAAGGTCAGTCCACACAGACCATTCTTTATAAGGAGGATTGTTAGGGATAACATGGTTACCTAACTTAGTTTGGGTAAAATAATATATATAAACTATGTTAGTGAGTTTAAGTGTGTGTATCATTTTAAATGTAAAACATGTATTTTGGGTGCGGTTGTAAAATCACCATAAGAGGGAGCAAGAGAGCTCACTGTTTGCTGGCTTTTACTAGATTGCTGACAATGATGGATTGATGGTGATAACTGCGTGTTTTCCCTGCTATTACTGAAGGAAGAAAAGAGTTTTTACTTCTTCATATCTCTAACTGCGAAGAGATATATTACAGGACTGATATTGTACGTTTAATGAACTCTTTTTCGACACTGGACTTTGCTAATGAATAATCCCCGGACGGACTGAACTAGTGTATGATATATGGACTGTTTGACTATGCTATAACTCTTACTGGAATAAAAACTATTTAACTGGCACAGTGTATCTGTTTTACTGAGTGTAAGCTACAACAACGTTTATCTCACATATCTGCCTGCCTGCCTGACTACCATGCACATTCTGCTAGGGTGTGTATCCCTAACAAGGATCAAAGAGCAAAAAGAGAAAAAGGAAAAATATTTATCCTTAGAAATGTCTTTTATACTATCTTGTCTTCTGTCAATTAGTATTTATAATCTGCAAGGCCCACTGTATCCCCAACCTTTGATGCTCCAATGTTCCAAAATGTCAAGTTAAACACAAAATCTTCCCAGGTTCTCAAATCAAACTTTTATCTTTTCCACTTTTCCCACCAGTCAGTCAAAGATATTCCAAAGCTGGTCTGTGCATGCACAGGAGCACCAGAAACTGAAAAAACAGCTCCCCAGCCAGCTGGTCTTCGCACATGTGGGAGCACTGGAAACCAGAAGAGCCAGCTGGTCTTCACGTGCAAATGCTCATTAGAAAGTGGAAGAGCAGGTGGCCAGTGCACATGCATGCACCGGAAAGCTAAGCTTCACGTTTGTGGGACTCCCGTGCATCAGCAAACTGCTCTTCTGATTTCCTATGAAATATCCTCACTTTCTGTTATATTCTTTGTATTACATATGCATAACTTTATAGATTTTTTCCACCTTCATTTTAGTTCCACCATTATCTCAGAAAAGTCTCATTTAACAACAGTGTTGGGAAGATGATTTCTTTTGATCAAAATGGGAACCTGGAAGCAGGATTTAATATTATCAATTGGGTCACACTTCCAAACCTAGCACTACATCGATCCAAAGTGGGAACATTTGATCTCAGAGCTCTCAAAGACAATGCATTCAGTCCTTTTGTTGATGCCATCAGATGGCCAGAGAGATTTAACCAGGTATGTTCTGTTATTTCCTCTGTTCCAAGATAGGTTAATCACTTGATGCTTATTCTATCTATCTTTATAGCCAAATTTAGTTTGAAAGATTCTAAATAGTTTAATGACAGGGATTCTGAGAGTGAGGACACATTTTAGGGACTTCAGGGGATATCCATTTTAGATTATACATGTATATCTGATAGCCGTGATTCATTCTGCAAATATTTTTTAAAAAAATTTAACCCAGAGAAACGTATCTAACAACACTGGTAGATAAAGACTAAGGGTGACATCATAGCAGTGTTCCAATATCTAAGGGGCTCCTCCAAGAAGACGGAATCAAGCTATTCTCCAAAGCACCTGAAGGCAGGATAAGGAGAAATTTCCTAACAGTGAGAACAATTAACCTGTGGAAGAGCTTGCCATTAGAAGATGTGGATCCTCCAACACTGGATATTTTAAAAAGAGATGGGAAAGCATTTGTGTGAGCACTCTATTTGTGTAACTAGATCTGCGTGCGCACACAGTCTTGCCCACCACTTCCATGGCTCGGTCTTTTCTTTGATTTTTGATATTTGTATATGTTTTTTTAAAGGCATGTGAATAGTATTTCTCAAACTGTTATTCAGGCTGCCTAATTAGAAATAAAGTTATATTGCTATTCTAGTTTCAACCCAAGGTTTACGTATTGTACTTTACCCATTTGTTCAATCGGTTCTGCTAAGAAAATAAGAGCAATTATAATTTCCCATTGCACACAGGTACAGCCTCGTTCTTTGTGTAACGAACCTTGCCGTAAAGGTCACAGCAAGACCAAGAAGGAAGGGAAGCCATTTTGTTGTTATGATTGCCTTCCATGCCCAGAAGGAAAAGTGTCAAACTGGACAGGTAAGGTACAATGCTTACCAAGTTTTAATTCATTGGTGATGGTAGTGATATGACAATTATTTGAGTAAAAAGCAGGCTAAATGGAAATACGTCTGTGTTGCTCCATGGTGACACAAGCTCTGACTTTTTTTTTGAAGGGTTGGTGATGTCACTCCACACCTACAGGGACAGAGTTTGCATTTCATCATTTTCTCTCCTTGGTGGATTCATATGGGGCCAAGGGTTAAACTAATTTTTTTATCCAGACCAGAGATCAGAAAATTGGGATTCATATTTTCCATTAATGTGGTAAATTGAAATAGAACAGTTTTTAGTTTACCTTCTTTAAAACCTGGCATGGAACATCCTTAGGGTGTTGAGACTCATAGTACTTGAGGCAGAGTTCTAAGGAGGATAAAATGTGTGTTAGTTTTTGTGGCTGCGCTCAAATAAGTTACTCCACAATTGAGCATGATTGTTCACTATTGACTTTGGTCCTGTCATTCTCTCAATTCAACATATCCCACCAGCTTGTTTTTGCAGAGAAAGCAAGACAATAGAAGGCTATGTGTGTTACCTAAAACATCTCAAGAAAAGGGGGATATAAACCTAATGAATGAAAAATAAATAAACACACAATATTGGGCTCTGAATTACGGCAGCATGAAAGCACCATTGCTAAGGGGTGATGATGAGGAAGATGATGATGATGATGATGATGATGATGATATCCATTTAATCATGTTCACTTCTGGTGATTCTATGGGCCAGATTTCTCCTTGTTGTTTCATGCCAAATAGACTTTTTTCCTTTTCAGACATGGATTCTTGTTACCAGTATCTCTGCAAAGCCCAGGACTGCTGCATTCCAAAAGAGATCAGCTTCCTAACTTTCCAAGAACCTTTGGGGATCACCTTGGCTATTGTTGCTGTTTTCTGTTCTTCCATCACAGCTCTGGTTCTTGCAGTCTTTGTCCAACACAAAAATACACCCATAGTCAAGGCCAACAACTGGGGCCTCAGCTACACCCTCCTGGTCTCCCTCCTGCTTTCCTTTCTCTGCCCTTTGCTTTTCATTGGTCAGCCTCAGAGGGCAACCTGTCTCCTTCGACAAACTGCTTTTGGAATCATCTTCTCTCTGGCAGTTTCTTGTGTGGTGGCCAAAACCCTCATTGTGGTCTTAGCTTTCATGGCCACCAAGCCAGATTCTAAGATGAGGTCATGGGTAGGGAACAAGTTGGCCCTCTTTATGGTTCCTTCCTGCTCTGTTGTTCAAACTACCCTTTGTATTGTGTGGCTGATGAGCTCTGCTCCCTTCCCAAATCTTGACATGCACTCGCTGCCGACAGAAATTATTCTGGAGTGCAATGAAGGCTCTGCTACCTTGTTTTATTGTGTCCTGGGTTTCATTGGCCTCCTGGCCATGATCAGCTTTACAGTGGCTTTTCTTGGGAGGAACCTTCCAGACAGTTTCAATGAAACAAAATTTATTACCCTCAGCATACTTCTCTTTTGCAGTGTCTGGATCTCTTTTGTCCCAGCCTACCAGAGCACCAAAGGGAAATACATGGTGGCTGTGGAGATCTTCTCCATTTTAGCCTCAAGTGCTGGATTATTGGTCCTCATTTTCTCCCCCCAAATCTATATCATCTTGATAAGACCTGAGCTGAATAACAAGCAACAACTCATGCGAAAAACCCTCATAAAATGATTTACAGAAATCAAACTGGTACAAAAGGGGATTTATATCAGTGATTGTTGCCAGCAATGACACATGCCTTAAGTACTTTTGAAAATGAAATAGTTTTGTATTAGTGTAATAATAAAATGTATAATTTTCTTTATCTTTCCATTCTTTCATGCCTGTGGTGTAATAATTAAAATATTATAAAGTCTATCATAACATATGGAAAAACTTCCTGATTTTGAGAGCTTTAAACATTGAACTACTCTACCCCATGAAGCGATAAAATTCAATGAGTCACGGCACTTAGCAATTATGGTCCCTGAAGAAAATTTTGAAAACTGTAAGCAGGAAATACTCTAGTAAACCAAAAGGAAAAGAGTATATTTGAGTGATTCGTATTTCAGTCGGTACAGAAGTCCAAGAGCATCAAAATACAACAGAAGTTCAGAAACTCTGTACTGGCTGCAGAAATATAGACTCTGAGCCATCTATATGCCTGAAAATGTGTGCATTTTGATTGATTAGTTTAAATAAGAGTCCCCTACCATGATGTGGCTTTATATATCTGCATTTCCAAAAGTTTGTGCACTACATGGAGTTCACAGCAGATATTTTCTCCTTGTGTCCTGATAGAGAGACATCTGTCACGGTCAGGGGTCTTCAACCTTAAACACTCAAAGAGCCAATTGGACCCATTTGGACTTAGAAAAAAATAACCTTCAGGCAACCCTCCTCCTCTTGCCACCTCCTGAATGGCTGTGGCGGGGCCGGGAGGGTGCACATGGGCAGGGTGACCCTTTTTAAGTGAGAAGCCCACCACCCCACATGTGCCTTTGCTGCACTTTGGTGTGTGCTTGCTTGAAGAGGGTCTCCCCACATGTACACACACTCCCAGCCCCACCACAGCAAGCCAGAGGGTCATGAGAGGAGGGGAGGAGGGTCACTGAAGTCTTAGTGCAGGAACAAAGTGGCCCTGTACTGCCTTCATGCCACATTTGCATATAAGACAGCCTTTGCTTCCTGCCGCTTCAGGCTGGAATTTGCACCCTCCACATTCAGCTGAAGAACTGCTAGATGGGTGGGGGGGAATGACAACATGGCAAAGCAATGGCCAGAGGCTTCAGGTAGAAGAAAAACTGCATCTTGTTAAGACCCTCTTTAAGCAAGTGGCCACCCTCCCTGCGCATGCCTGTGCTGCACTTTGGTGCTCACTTAAGAAGGGTCTTCCCATGGGTGCACCCCCTGGCAGAACCCCAAGTCATGAGAAGAGGAGGAGTGGGTGAGGAGGAGGGCAACCCAAAAGGTTGCCTCTGCTGTGGCTGGCAATTGTTCCTGAGCCAGCCCGGATTTCCAGAAAGAAGAAATAAAAGGGACTTCCGGTGGCAAGGCAAGGACGAACAGAGGTGCAAAAGTCCGTCCGTGGTTTCAGCTAATCTCTTCTTGTGGGTGGTACTATCCTTTGAGGGTGCTCGAGTCCCAGAGAGATTTGTGCCGGTGCGGGGAAGACTCGGGCTGCAGTGTGGGGAAGGAAACATGGGGGGAAAACTCTCTCAGCCACAGGAACAGCATGTTAGTGAGCTGCTGAAGTTAGTCAGGACAAGCTTCTTTATCTTTAAACCCTCTGGGGGGGAGCAAATAGTTCTTTCAAAAGGTAATGTGGAAGAGCTGCTGCAAGAGATCTGGCGACAATGTCCCTGGTATCCAGAGAAGGGATCTTTAAAGTTAGACACGTGGAGGAGAATTGGAACTATCCTTCATGAAGAGCCACGGGCAACAGCTGAAATTTTGATATATTGGAAGGTTGTTATGACTGCTTTAGAAACCCAGCAACAACCTCTTTTAAAAACTTTAGTAGAACCTCCTCCTTATAAAGGAGTTGTGTTGCACCCTCCTACCCCAAAACTGGAGTATGTGTCCTCACCCCCAACAGCGCCTACTCCAGTGGATGAGAAAATCCAACCAAAAATGGGAAAAGTTCAAGCAATGATGCATCAGGCTTTCAATGAGGGGAAATTAGAGCCTGATGAGATTCCCCAGATGAATTTGTTTCCAGTCAATAGGCAAGTAGATGCTCAAGGCAATCTGCAGACTGAATGGGTTCCGATTCCTTTAGCAGTCCTTAGGGAAATTAAAAAAGCAGTTAAAGATTATGGTATTCAAAGTCCTTTTACTAAGGGGCTTCTGACAAGTTTGGCTACCTCATGCATGATTCCTAGTGACTGGAAAGATTTAATGAGAATGATATTGAGCTCTACTCAGTATGTGGTCTTTGACTCAGAATACCAAAGAGAAGCTATCACTAGGGAAGGAATTCAGGGGGGCTGTATACGCCAGACCAAATCTATGGGGCAGGCTTGTTTGAATCCACTGCTGATCAAGCTGCTAATTTGCCTGATCACGTATTTCCAGTGGTTATGGCAGCTGTCCTTGGGGCATTGTCCCGCATCCAGGATGTGGGAACCCGGCACGGCTCTTTTTCTCAAATTAAGCAAACAGCATCTGAGTCTTATAACAATTTTGTGGAAAGGCTACAATTGGCTATTACCAGACAAATCTCTAATGAGGAAGCTGCAAAGAACTTTTGCTGAAATTGGCAGTTGAAAATGCAAACGCTGACTGCAAGTGTATCTTACAGCCTTTGGTGGCTAGAGGTGAGGTTACTCTGGCTGATCTGTTAAAGGCATGTGCAGTGGTGGGTTCTCAGGCTTACAACATAGAGACTTTGGCTATGGCATCACAAAAAGGGATGAAACCTACAGGAAATTGTTTTAATTGTGGGAAGCCTGGCCATTTTAAAGCTCAGTGCCATGCCCCTGGGGGGGGAATGGCATTTAACAAAACCAAAAATAGGGACGTTCGCCCGAAATCGGTCTGTCCAAAATGCAAAAAAGTGTTTCATTGGGCAAATCAATGTCGCTCTGATCAGAACCAAAATCCGGGAAACTAAATTCGGGGCGTGCAGCTAGCCCCGCTCCCAAGGCTGTCACAAAAGCATCGCCTGCAATTACTAGGAATGCAGGTTTGAGTTTAAAAATGTTGAACTCAATTGATGTGACTTTTCCTAATCAAGTGTACACTGAGGACACTCATTTGCATGGGCCACTGCCAGAAAAAACAGTGGGATTGGTACTTCCCAGGTCTTCTGCATCAGAAAAAGGGTTTTTGTTATTCCAGGGGTTATTGATCAAGATTATAAAGGGTTATTAAGGTACAATTATACACTGATACTCCTACATCATTAATGGCCGGTGACTCTATTGCCCAGTTATTATTGCTTCCATACATTCCTATGAATCCTTTAATTGGGATCCCACGAACTGGCAGTTTTGGGTCCACTGAAATGGCCAGTTCTCCAGTTGCTGCAGAATTGCTAGCGCTGACAAAAATTTGACTACAGACCAACCAAAAATGACAATTGAAATTCAAGAAAAATCATTTTCTGGCTTATAGATTCCGGAGCAGATGTCTCTGTGATACACCAAAAGGAATGGCCAAATGAATGGGTGCTTGAGGACTCTCCGGCTGTTCGTGGAGTGGGTGGTATGCAGTTTGCAAGAAGTAGTGTACATTGGTTGAAGGCATTGCATAGAGAAACTGGTGAGACTGCAAGGATTCAACCTCTTGTGTTGCCCCTGCATATAAACTTGTGGGGTAGAGATTTACTGTCACAGTTCCGCACAAAAATTGTTATTGGATAATGGAAAAATTACAATTGTTAACCTCTCAGCCAGTTTGGATTGACCAATGGCCACTTCCAAAAGAAAAGCTTATAGCTTTACACAAACTCCAGCCTTGCCTACTGCAGCTTTATTTCAATTACATGAAGCGCAGGTTTATATCATTGAATGGTTGCATTTGCAAAACACTCCCAGAAAAACAGTTTCTCCTATGGCTATGCTTTATAGTGAGTTAATCATCAAAGGCCGAAATCGCAGTATGCATTTATATGGCATAGATCTAGTTCAGTTATTTTTACCTATCTCCCTCACTTTGTGGGAAACTTACTTTAGTCAATCCATTGAATTGCAAATTGCTCTTGAAAATTGGCCAGGAAGATTTCTTGCCACACCCCAGTGACCCTCGTTTCCAGTTGCTTCAAACGTATCTGTAAATTTTAATTCAGTTATTGCTAAGCAGCCAGTTGAGGGAGTGACCGTTTATGCGGATGGTGGTAAGACCTACGGCGCTTGTGCATGGAGACAGGAAGGGGTATGGAAAACAAAGATTACCCCTCCTCAGCAATCAGCACAAAGGGCTGAATTAGCTGCTGCTATTTTGCCCTTACAGGAATTTGCACAAGAACCGCTAAATCTTATTGTAGATTCTCTTTATGTTTATCAATTGATACTTAACATTGAATTTGCTTATCTTTCTCCTTCTGTTGATGCTAATCTTATGAGTTTGTTTTTAGCCCTGCAAAACTGTCTTCATTCTCGCACACATTTTCTGCATATCGCACACATTCGCAGCCACCAGCCACTTCCCGGGGAGCTGCAGGAAGGGAATGACGTGGCTGACGCAGCTGCCTCAGCCATGTCCTGTCTCTTGCTTTCCCCTGTTACTCCGTGGGACTCACATAGCTATTTTCATCAAAATGCCAACAATTCCACTGGTCAGGCCATTGTGGAACGAGTTCATCAGACGCTCAAACAAGCACTCCTTCACATAAAAACAAAAATGGGGGAAGTGGATGGATATGGCTTGCCTTACATACAAAACATTCTTAATATTACATTATATACTTTAAATTTTCTAAACATGACAGCTGCTACGGCAGCCAGTAGGCATTTTGCTTCCTCCCCTTCGGCAGGTACGCCAAGACCGAAAGTTCGGTATAGGAGACTACCAGATCCAACGTGGAGAGGACCTGTCCCGCTGATAACTTGGGGCAGAGGATACGCTGCTGTTGAAGATGAGGGGACAGTTGTTTGGGTTCCTGCTCGCTGTGTTCGTCCTTATCATCAGCCAAAGGGGCAAGGGGATGGATTTGGGGGAATGGAAAAGAAACACGTTGATCCAGGACATGGGGAAGCTAGCAAACCTTCTTAATAAAACTGATTGTTGGATATGTATGCACATGCCAACTCACAAAACATCAGGGCTTCCAATGGTTGCAGTACCTCTGGCCGAAGGTGACTGGTATAAGGGACAATGCTATGGTTGTTCAGGGATGTGGTCTAACAGTTGGACTACAAGTAACATAAATACCTTGCACCTTGGAAGCCAAATCGAAGAGGTGGCGGGTATCTGCTGGACCCATAATGAGACAGTAGAAAATATGACTTACTTGGGGACATATCCGTTTTGCAACAAAACAATTGTTATTAGCAATGGAAGTCGGGTTTATTCGAATGACATGAAAACTAAAAATCTCACTTACTTTGTACATAACATTTCTCGATATGATATCACATCTTTGATCAATGAAAATAGGTGTCCATATATTCCTGCCACATGTTGTCCCACCACAAGAGAAAACCAGTTGTACAAATGTGCGAATGGGAAATACGCACCACCGTCCACTTATTTGGCTATGTTAATGGAATCCTTTGCACAATTAATCTATGCTGAACCAAATACGGTTGGTCATCTCCTGGGAGCAAATCTATGGTTGCTGTGTGGACGGATGGCCTATGATCACATGCCAGCATGATGGAAAGGGGTCTGCACCTTTGGGAAAGTAATCCCATCTCATTTCATTCAAAACTCATTGGGGACTGCTCATATCCGCAATGCGCGTTCCGCAACGGAAGTAAACTCTGTTTTGACTCATGACTACTGGACACAAATATCAAGGGGAGTTATTCCTCCTTTAGGAGTCATGATGAACTATAGAGATTTACATCGTTTAAACAATTGGACAGTTACTATGTTTAAAGACACAATTAAAACTCTAAAGCTGCTTGAAGAAGAGCAAGGAAAAATCCTTGACTTTGTCCTGCAAACCAGATATGTGGTGGACACTATTTTGGCAGTGCAAGGGGGAGTTTGTGCTGTGATTCATATGCATTGTTGCATGTATATCTCTGATTATTCTCCAAACATTACAGCTACTATACAGCATATGGAACAAACCCTGAAAGAGAATCCATTACAATCGGAGGATGAGGGACTGGACGTGTGGTCTACACTTTGGTCCTGGTTGTCAGATGGTTCATGGATTCATCACCTAATCGTTGGAGTGATATTGCTTTTTATACTTTCTCTTTGTGTATGCTGTTGTATCCAATGTCTCCCTGGACTTTTAGGAATGTGTCGGGTGAAGCCTACGGAAGGAGAACTGTTGTTGCAGATGGCGAAAAGCTACCGGGGCATCCGCGATCATCAAAAAACTAAAACAGGGGAGATGTGGGAATAAACTTTGACTTGAGTATTGGGTAATGATTAGTCTAAGACCTTATACATACATGTCTGCCTAAAGGTCACCGAGATAAAGCAAGGAAATTAAAAGCAAACACCAGAAACAATTAAGCAGCTCAGACAAGTATAAACAATTCTATGTACTATATCTAATTATTGTAATCCACAATGTGAATGCTTACTATGTACAAAATTCTCAATAAAAGGGAGCACTGGAATTTGCTCTAGACTCCCATCTCGAGTACACACGCTTGTGTCTCATTCTTTCCATGGGAGACCACCACAGCCCTGTATTACATAGACGTTCAACCTGAGTAACACGATTACATGATAGATATCAGGCTAGTGTTGTATGCCAAGTGAATTCAGTTCCTGGTAACTATAATGAACTGAAACTGTATCCTGCTAAGGATCAGGCTGCTTGGCAGGAAGCAATGGATAAGGAACTGGAATCCTTACAAAGGTTGGAGGTATATGAAAATGTCAGGTTACTACCAGGTGAACATGCCATAGGGTGTAAATGGATTTATAAACTTAAGACGAGTGTGGATGGGACTGTTACCTATAAAGCCAGGTTAGTAGCACAAGGGTTCAATCAGACAGCAAATGACTATGATGAGGTATTTGCACCTAGTCTGAAGGCTACTACATTAAGAGCAGCATTAGTGTGGGCAGTTAAGGAGAAATACATTATAAATCATTTAGATGTAGAGACGGCATATCTGCATGCACTGTTGCAACACACTATTTATTTAAAGAAACCTTTAGGTATCAAAAATGATAATACAACTGATTGCTGGAGATTGAAAAAGAGTCTTTATGGCTTGAAGCAATCAGGATATGAGTGGAAACAGTGTATAGTTGAGGAATTAACTAAGATAGGTTTTGTAGCTGGCATGGCTGATCCATGTTTATTTAAAAAGGAAAGTGATGGTGTAGTTTCATTGTTGCTATTGTTCACTGATGACATAGCATTAATCACCAAAACTGAGCAAGAAGCTACTGAAATAATTTCACTATTAGAAAAGAGATTTAAGATAAAATAGTTTGGTGAAATTAAACAATATCTTGGTTTAAAGATAGATAAAACTAGGGGAGGATACAAGATCTCACAGGCAGATAAAATTAACCAATTACTAAAGAATTTTAAAATGGAACTTTGTAAGCTGGCTAAAACACTGATGAGCCAGTAGTTTACCCACAGTGATGTTCAAAATCCTGTTTTTGATAAGAACATTTATCAGTCCTTGATTGTAGCTTATCTTATCTCAGTAATTGGTCAAGGCCAGATATACCATACTGTGTGAACCAATTAGCTAGATGTGATGCTGAGCCAACTGAAAGGCACTGGCAAGCTGCTAAGCGTGTGTTAAGATATTTGAAACAAATATATTTGATACATTATGCATTATATTTGGAGCCTAAGGATGAACTAAGTTTAACTGCATATGCCGATTCAAGTTTCGCAACAGACGTAAATACATGTAAATCTACGTCAGTTGTAAGCAACTATTGATTGACATGGGAATTGATGTAACAGATTTTATTGTTCTATATGAAGACAACCAATCAGCAATGCAGATGGCTTCCAATCTTGCTGTAAAGACAAGATCAAAACACACAGATCTAAGATATTTAAATGTGAGACAATGTGTGCAAAGTAAAATGATTAAACTGGAGTACTGCATGTCAGAGAATAACATTGCAGATCATTTTACAAAAGCCCAAGGCTCTGTAAAGCATAAGGCTTGTTGTGAGGATTATGGACTTAAACTGTAAGGTGTTATATATTGTCCTACCTAAAGGGGAGAATGTTGGGAATTGATAGTCACCTAACAGTTGGGTTGGAAATATATAAACCAGGACCGACATTTAATACTGTCTCTTTAAGGGAATGCTAAATTTGTAATTGGCTGTGGTTCCTCAAATGGTCATAAGATGGAGCCAGAAACCTGGGTTGTTCTGTTCTGTTGTTGCTAGATGTTCTGATGTTCACTGTTTTTAGTTCCTGTGTGTTTCCTATTGACTGTTGCTGATCGTCGTTCTTCTTGGATTGCTGTAAGTCTGTTACTGAACTGTGTATGATACTGGACTTTGTTATTTGGATTATCCCTGGACTGAAAACTGACTGCTTTAACAGCATAGGACTTGGACTGCTTGTTGGACTTTGCTTAACCATTTACTGGAAATAAAAACCTACATTTTATTATTCAGTGCATCTGTGGGCTGGTCATGTGTTATTCAATACCACTCTCACTATGTCTCCCTGTGTGCACTCATTCTCCTAACGGGGAATTACCTCAACAGTGATTCTTCTTAACCTATGCCAGGACAATGGCACAAGGATTATAAACAATTGGGAGCTCTGCATTAATTAATCAAGCTGATATTGCTAGCCATGCAAGGGTGCCAACACTTGAATGACTGAAAAACACAGGTGACTTGATGTTAAAAAGAAGTAAATGCAAGATCATGAACTTTATTCCTGGATTCTCATATTGCTTCCTTGGACATCATGTGATGTTCCAGTTGCTAAATGCATGAACAGTGGTCCACAGAATATCAACCATAAATATTATCAGTCAGGGGATATTATCATATCTGGCATTAGTTCATAAAGCTTCATGTTTCTAATCCTCTCAACTTTGAAAGGCATCCCTCTTTTGAAATCCTTGATGGTCTCCTGTAAGCAATTGATACTTTAATCAAATGGTTCAGATGATAACTCTCAACATACGCCCACACAAAAATCACCACAATGATGTAATCCCCAATTGTAACTTCAAAAAAGGCAACTATGATCTTATAGACAACGATCTCTCATCCCTTGATTGGCCATCTCTATTCACTGGATGCAATACTGTTGAAGACCATTACAACATATTTTTACTTGAAGTCAAAAGAGTCATCAAACTATATGTACCAACAACTCCCAAAACAAAACAAAAAAGCAGATTACCCATAACAATAAGGAAACTTCAATCCAAAAAGAGATCACTCTGGCGGAAAAACAAATCTGGTCACGTTGCCAATTTCAAAAGCCGATACAAAAATTTATGCCACCAGATAAAGACCGAATGCACCAATTATCACATTAAACAAGAGGAAAACCTTCTAAGCACCAATTCCACCCGTGCTTTTTACAATTTTGTAAACAACAAACTAAAAGATTCAAGGTCCATCCCACCCTTGATAGGACCTGATGGTAAAGACTGCAACGACGACACCATTAAAGCCAACATCTTTAACACATTCTTCGGCTCAGTATTTGTAAACAGCAATGGATCATGCCCAGTATTTCCTAGCCGTACCACAGATAACAACAATGATCTAATACATATCGATTTTACAGAAGACAATGTTGAAAAAGCACTACGCAATCTAAAACCATCTCTATCTATTGGACCGGATGGAATATGTGACTACTTCTTAAAAAAGCTATCCACTGCCATAGCCAAACCTCTAAGCATAATCTTTGAAAAATCTTTCAGGACCAGCTCCTTGCCTAACCTATGGTCACAAGCCACAGTCATCCCCATCTTCAAAAGGGAGACCCAAGCCTAGTTGAAAATTACAGACCAATCTCCTTATGCTGCGTCACCTGTAAAGTCATGGAATCAATTATTAACCAATCCATCATCCTCCACTTAGAGACAAACAACCTACTCTCCAATAAACAATTTGGTTTCAGAAAAACTATCCTGTAATCTGCAACTCTTACACTGCAAAAACATATGGACGACACAACTCGACCAGGGCAAAGCAATAGATGCAATCTACATAGACTTCTGTAAAGCCTTTGATTCAGTGGTACACGACAAACTACTCCTAAAAATAAAATCCTATGGTATCTCTGGACAACTGAATAACTGGATAGAAACATTCCTGTCAAACAGACAACAAATGGTCAAAATCGGGAGCGTACTATCAAATCCAGTACCTGTCAATAGTGGTGTTCCCCAAGGCAGTGTTCTAGGACCAACTCTCTTCATACTCTACATAAACGACCTCTGTGATCATATTAAGAGCAATTGCGTTCTCTTCGCTGATGATGTAAAGCTGTTCAATACCACAGACAATACTGCTACCCTACAAAAAGATCTTGACTATGTATCAGAGTGGTCAAACAAATGGCAACTTCAAATCTCAACAAATAAATGCTCTGTCTTACATATTGGCAAAAAAAATCAGAAAATAAAATACAAGCTGAATAATCAAGATCTTGTTGATGACCCAAGCTCTGTAAAGGACCTTGGAATACTCACCTCTAATGATCTAAGTGCTAGAGCCCACTGCAACTACATAGCCAAAAAGGCATTAAGAGTTGTTAACCTAATCCTACGTAGCTTTTTCTCTGGTAATATCACACTACTAACCAGAGCATACAAAACATTTGCTAGACCAATACTTGAATACAGTTCATCAGTCTGGAACCCACATTACGTATCTGATATTAGCACAATTGAGAAAGTCCAGAAATATTTCACAAGAAGAGTTCTCCACTCCTCTACTCGTTGTAGAATACCTTATGCCACCAGACTTGAAATTCTAGAACTAGAAAACCTTGAATTACGCCGTCTTCGGTCTGAGTTAAGCATGGTATATAAAATCATACATTGCAATGTCCTACCTGTCAATGAATACTTCAGCTTCAACCATAACAACACAAGAGCACACAATAGATACAAACTCAAAGTTAACCGCACCAAACTTGATTGCAGGAAATACGACTTCAGCAATAGAGTGGTCAATGTCTGGAATACTCTACCCGACTCTGTAGTTTCTTCCCCAAACCCCAAAAACTTTAACCTTAGACTGTCTACTATTGACCTCACCCCTTTCCTAAGAGGTCTGTAGGGCGTGCATAAGCGCACCAACGTGCCTACCGTCCCTGTCCTATTGTTTCTCTTATTCTTCTTTTATTTTTCTTATATGTACCCATTTCATGTATTCACAACTATGTATACACTTATACTTATTATCTTGTAAACAATTGGCAAATCAAATAAATAAAAATAAAATAAATAAATAAGTGTCTCCTAAGATTTGCACCCATGACTTTTCAATCAAACTAAGGGACTTACTATTCTTTAAGCTTCAATGAGCTATAATATTAATCCAGTGAAAGAAAATCCACTTTATATTATTTTCCCAAGAAAGATGATCAGTTAAATTTTATATGGTTGAACATTACTGAGGCTCATTTTACCCTCCCCACTTCTTTGCAACATATTACTTTATTCTCATTATACTTCTTCTAGAACTTTCAATAAATTTTAAGAGAATTGTTCCTTTCCATTTTCCTGAACACCCAGGGTAGATTGATACTAACTTATTAGGAATGTACTTTATTTGTATATTCTTGATTGGCCAAGTGTGATTGGACACACAAGGAATTTGTCCCTGGTGCAGAAGTTCTTCTTACACATACAAATAACAAAGTGGTAAATTATAAATCATAAGCTAAAACCATAAATCATAAGGTATAAGATTTGCATAATAGAAACAATTCCATCTTTCATCAAGGACAACTGAAAGTTATTGAAAATATAAATCAATAAAACTAACAATATCAGAGTGGGATTTGAACATAGGGTGTGGCAGAAGATGAATTTGCAACCAAGCTGCATTCTTGAAAGATGATTGAAATAATGGGAAACTAAAGTTTCTAAATGAGGATGTTCAACTAATGGAAATGCTATCTCTAGGATTAGGGCATACAGTCCATGGCTAAACCCTATTTTCTGCTAAGGTATGTGGTTGGTAGAACTCTTTCCATTCATACCTAAGGTCACTTCTTATTTTCTCTCACAGGTGTATTCTCATTAAAAATGAAAGTTAACACTGACATGCATTTTTGGAATCAACACCTAGATAAATATAGTTATCTGGAGATTTAAAAGCACCTCACTGAAATGTAGGCATTTTTATGTTAGGTTTTGAAAAAAGTTTATGCTAGGTGTTGGTATGGTGTTTTAGAACAGTGGTCACCAATTGGCGATCTATGGACTACTGGTGGTCCATGAGAAAATTTCTGTAGTCCACTGAAAAATTATTTGCATTTTTTCTATTGCACTAAATCAGGGGCCCTCAAACTATGGCCCCTAGGCCAGATATGTGCAATGAACTTTTGTGTTGCTGCAGAGGGTCTTCCCCTTCGAGGTCTTTTTTTTTATAGATTTTTTTAATTTTTAAACAAACATACACAAATAAATCATAAAAACATAAAGCTATCTTCCAATTACATACATACAGTGTGTCGGTTGGTTACAACTTTTTTGTGCATCTTCTCCATAGTTCTCACTTACAATTGTTTGTATATTTTCTCATATTATCAATCAAATATTTCTGAATACATTATTGTCATTGTTAATCATTCATTTGACTATAGTATTATTACTTCATGTTATGCGAGATTTTCCATATTTTTAAATTGATTTATATTATAACAATTTATATTATCATCTTAAGTCCATCCAGTAATAATACATCTTTATATTATATTCTATATAATTCTATTCTTCTTATATTGTAAAATTCTACATATTTCACTACCATATTTTATTTTCTAACCATTGATAAAATAGATCCCAAATCTTATAAAATTGTTTATCTTCTTGTTCTCTAATTTCAAATGTCAATTTACTCATTTCAGCACATTCCATTATTTTCTTAATAACTTCTTCCTGCATTGGTATTTTCTTATTTTTCCAATTTTTAGCAAATACAATTCTAGCCACTGTTAATACATTTACAATCAAATATTTCAATTCCCTACTGTATATTTCAGGTAAGATTCCCAATAAAAATATCTCTGGTTTCAAGTATATGTGTTTCTTTGTCATTTTTCCAAACATGTGTGGATTTTAGTGCAATTTCTTTTAGCTTCTGCACACGTCCATCACATATGGTAATATGAACCTGGTTTCTGATGACATTTCCAACATTTTTCAATTTTGTTCTTGAACATTCTTGCTAGTCTTGTTGGGGGTAAGTGCCACCTGTAAAACATCTTATACAAATTTTCTTTATATGCTGTTGACATTGTCATTTTATAATTTTGAGACCACAATTTTTGCCATTTCTCTAAATCAATTCCATATCCAAAAATTTTCCCCCAAGCAATCATTGTTTCTTTATCTTGTTCTTCTTCTAGTTTAATTTCTAATAAATGTCCATATAGTTTTTAAATCACCTTTTCATCAGTACCTGTCAAAATTTTATCTAAGTCAGTCAGTTTATCATAAAAACCTTCTGTATAAAAATCTTTGTTATATCTAGAGTGTATTTGCACATATGAAAACTGATTCATCTTTATACCTTGTTCTTCTAGTTCTTGCATAGATTTAAGTTCACCCTTTTCATTCAATATTTCACCATATCTAACTGTTTGCTCCTTTTTATATGTTATTGGATAAGAAAATGCTTCAATAGTCGATAACCAGACTGGAATTTTTAAATAACATTGCTTTTTAGTGTCCTCCCAGTTTAATAACAAAGACTCGTGTATATAATGTCTTCTAAAATACCCCCGTGTTTTAGTTCCCTTATACCATAGGAAGGCATGCCACCCCAACAACAAATCATGTCCTTCTAATGTCAATAATCTAGTATTTCTTAGTGTTATCCATTCCTTAACCTTCATCAGGTTTGTTACTTGATAATATAACTCCCAGTTAGGCAAGACAAATCCTCCCTTTATTCTGGCATCTTGCAACAGTTTTAATTTTATTCTCGCTTTCTTTCCCTGTCATATATACTTCAACACTATTTTATTTAAATCTTCAAAGTAGTATTTCCCTAGCCTAATTGGAATTGTCTGAAACTGATATAAAATTCTGGGTAATATATTCATCTTAATTGTTGATATTCTCCCTATTAGTGATAATTGTAAATTTTCCCATTTTGCCAGATCTGTCGTAACCTGTTGTTTGAGTTTAAGATAGTTATTCTCTTTAAGTGTACTACATCTTGCTGTCAGATGTATCCCCAAGTATTTAACCTTATTTGTGACCTGTATCTTCAAAACATCCGCCAATTCTTCCTTTTTTCTTACTTACATATTCTTTGTCAAGATCTTCGATTTATCTTTATTTATTTTCAAACCAGCTACTTTTCCATATGCCTCTATCTTTTCTATCAATTTAAATGCTGTTTCTAATGGATCCTCTAAAATAAAAACCAAGTCATCTGCAAATGCTTGCAGTTTTAATTCTTCCTTTTTAATTTTCATCCCTTTTATATCTTTTTCTTCTCTAATATTTCTATTTAACACTTCCAAAGTTAACACAAACAACAGAGGTGACAGTGGGCAGTCTTGTCTTGTCCCTTTCCTTATGTCAATAGAATCTGTCAATTCTCCCTCTATCATTACCTTTGCTGTTTGTTTATGATATATAGCTTCTATGGCTTGAGTAAATTTCTTACCAAAGCCCATCTGCTCCAGTTGTAATAACATGGATTGCCAGTTCACATTGTCGAAGGCTTTCTGTTCATCTAAAAATATCAAAGCCATTTGTTTTTTAGGATGTGCCTCATAGTATTCCAAAGTGTCCAGAATTATTCTCATATTATCTTTAATTAGTCTCTTTGGCAGAAACCTATTTTGATCAGGATTAATAAAGTTATTCAAATATATTTTAAGTCTTTCTGCCAATATTGAAGCAAAGATTTTATAGTCTGAGTTTAGCAGGAAAATAGGTCTATAATTCTTAATTTTTTGTGGGTCGGTGTCCTCCTTTGGGACAAGTGTGATATATGTTTCTGACCATGATTTAGGTATCATCTTCTTTGACATGACTTCATTCATAACTTCTAACAATGGAAAATTCAAGGATTCCTGTAATGTCTTATAAAATTCTGCTGGAAGTCCATCCAGACCTGGTGCCTTTCCATTGTTTTATTTCTTAAGTGCCTCAGTTAACTCCATCATCATTATATTACTTTCTAACATCATTTCAGTCTCTTTAGGTAACTGGGGTAGGTTGGAATTCTGCAGATATTGTTTAACTCTTTCGTCATCTATATTCTCTTGTTCATACAATTTTCCATAATAGTCTTATATAATTTTTTCTTCTCTTTATTTCCATAGCAAACTTGGCCTTGGTCATCTATTAGTTGCATTATTTTTCTTGATTCTCTCTCCTTTCTCAATTTATATGCTAACCATCTACCTGGTTTATTTGTGTCTTTGAAATAGTTCTGTTTCGCATTCCTAATTGTTTGTGCTAGTTCTTCTTTTTCCATTAATCCCATTTTGTGTTTAATTGTATCTATTTTTAATTTAATGTCCTTTTCTGTGGCAGTTTCTGTAACTCTTTTTCAAGTCTTTTATCCTCTAATACTTTAGAGACTTGTCTTTTCATAATATTTCTTTTCCTTGTATAGTCTATTATCAAGCCTCTGGCATAAGCCTTCATTGTGTCCCAAAGATTCTGCATTGATGTATCCTCTTTTTATTTTCTTTGAAAAAAAAAAGGCCAATTCTTTCTCCATTTTCTGTACAAAGTCTTTTTCTTTTAATATAGTATTGTTTCGATTCCATCTGGATCTTCTTCTTTGTCCTTTTCATTTAATTGTCATTGGATTATGATCTGCCCAGGTGCTTGTTTCTATGTCAATTTCTTGTATATTAGAAATCAATGCCATTGACATCCATATCATATCTATTCTAGACCATGATGAGTTTGAATAAAAAGTGTATTGTTTAGTTTTAGGATTTCTTTCTTTCTTTCCATGCATCTTTTAAGTTTATTTCATCTGTCATTTTAAAAAAAGGATTTTGGGAGAGTCTTTCTACTTTGCTTTGTTGTTTTCTGTGTTGTAAAGTCCAGTTTATCATCTACTATTCCATTGAAATCTCCCATCATGCAAATGTTAACATTGTCAAATTCAATTATTTTCATATGTAATTTTCTGAAGAATTCTTCTTGATTATCATTTGGAACGTAAATTGCTATCAATAGTGTTTTCATATTATTGTCCATTATTTCTACCATTAAGATTCTTCCATCATCATCTATATAAGTCAATTCCGCTGGGATAGTATCTTTAATATATAAAACCACTCCCCTTTTCTTACATCATGTCAATGTGGTAAATATTTTCCTTAACTTTGGCTGTGTCAATATTTGTTCATGTTGCTTTTTAATATGCACTTCTTGTAGGCAGATGATATCAAATTTTAATTTCTCTAATTTATGGAAAGTTTTCCTTCTTTTAACAGCTGAATTAAGTCCATTTATATTAATTGTAATCAGTTTTTTCTCTTTCATGGTTATACTTTATAAGTAGGTTTTGGAGCCCTAGTAGATCTTGGTTCTTGTTGTTCTCTAACTTCCACCTTTCCGCCTACTGTGCCTTCTTCTTTTTCAATCACTGCTTGACAGTCCTCTTGGAATTCAATTAATGACACTTCTCTTTCTGTCTCCTCCTCTTTCACTCTGAAGTATTCTGCATAAAATAATTCTGCTTTCTCAATTGAATCAATTCTGTGTCTTTGTTCCTGCCATGTAAACATTAGGCCTTCTGGTATCAGCCATCTGTAATTCACCTCTTTTTTAAGTAGTATTTTATTCAAGAATTGATACTCTCTTCTCATCTCTCTCACTCTTCTGGGTACTTGTTTCAGGACTACAATTTCCTTGTCTTTATATTTCAATGTTTTCTCTCTTGCTGTCTGTAATATTTGCATTTTAATAGCTTTCTTAGTAAATCTAATGTGAACTTCTCTTGGCAATTTATTTCTCATTGCATATCTTGTAAAAACTTGGAAGACCTCATCTATTCCATCCATCATCTTCTCTTTGGTTATTTCCAATGCCTCAGCCAGAATTTCTATCATTATTTCTGCCAAATTATGTCCCCGTTCTTCCTCATATTTTGGAATCTGAGATAAAATTCTGATCTGTCAATATCCCATCTCAGCATTCCACTGAGGAAGAAGTGGGAATTGAACAACCAGCCACCATTAGTTTCCTGCTCATTTCACAAAAAATTATAAGGTTGCAAACAATTCAAAATCTGCAGGTTCTTCTAGACCTTTATCCACTTGTATGTTGGACAATTGTAATTCCAAATAAAAATAGCAAAGGGAAAAGGAAAGCAAAGTAAAAGAAAAAGTTCTTCAGGTTCTTGTACACCTTAATCCAATCAATTGATTAATTGGTGAGAAAAAACCAAAAAAGGAAAAGGAAAATTGTCAGGTCAATCAATATAAAAAGTGAAAGAGAAAATAAAGTTCTTCAGGTTCTTGTACACCTTAATCCAGTGATCCCCAACCTTTTTGATGCTGCGGCCCGGTACCGGCATCAGCTGGGCGCCGCGGCCCGGTACCGGCATCAGCTGGGCGCCGCCATCTTTTTTTGATGAAAACGTGCTTCCGGTGAGCTTTCTACCCGGAAAAGCTCACCGGAAGCACTTTTTCATGAAAAAAAGATGGCGGCGCCCAGCAAGCCGCGGACCGGTAGGAGTTGTTCCACGGACCGGTACCGGTCCACGGACCGGTGGTTGGGGACCCCTGCCTTAATCCAATTAGTCAAAATAGAATAGGCCCAAAAATTCCATAGAGACTCTCAGAGATACAAAAAAAATGGAGCCACAAATAAATTCAATATAAAAAAGGAAATAAAAAATGGAAGAGAAAAGGAAAAAAAGAACGATTCCCTTGAAAAGAAAAAGAAAAATAATACTAATAACAATAAAAAGAAAGGTTAAAAAAAGAGATTTTTAAAAAATAGACCTAAAAAAAAAGACAAAAGTATATTTCATGAAAAAAGACAAAAGTAAGTTCCAAAAAGCCAAAATTCCAAATGCCCACCAAGAATAAATAGCTAATAGGGAGGGGGTAAGTAGAGGATAAGCCCAAAGCAAAAAAACCCCTCCAGTTTTCTATCAAAAAGAGAAAAACACACTGCACCTGTATAATATCTAAAGCTTTTTGTTAAGTTCCAAACAATTTTTACTCTTTTCTCTAGGATCTTGTAATCTTCTTTCTGTAAATTCCAAATTTTCTTTCAACACCAGACTCCAGCCACTGATAGAAACACAGAAGAGCACCTGTAATAATAACACTCTTCCATGCTCTTCCCTTTATCTTATCAAACAGGCTCAAAGTCCTTGAAGAAAAGCCTCAGTTCTTTCTCAGCTTTGTCTTGTAAAGTGAAAGAAAAACAATGTTTCCAAGCCTCTGGGTGGCAGTGTTACATAATTTCCTCTACTTTCACTTCCCCCCTCCTTTTCCAAAACAAAAGAGTTAAAAGTATTTTAAAGAGCAAAAAAAATAATTAAAAAACTTAAGAGAAAAACTAAAAAGAAATCTATAACATAAAGTATTATAAGAGGAAAAAAGAAAAAGAGAGAAAAAACTGATAAAAAAGAACCAGTCCAGTTTCAAAGTAAAAAAGTATACATAAACAATCCAGCAATAGGGAAAAAACCCCACTAATTTTGACTTCCTGCTTAAAATCTCCGCTTAGCGACTTCTGTCTTCAATTTTACAATTTCTTTCTTTTTCTTAGGGTGTTCTCTCAAATAATAAAATTTAAAAAAATCATCTCACCAAACCAACACACATTCTCTTTCCTTTCTCTTCCATTGAAGTCCCAGCTTCAGCAGCTTTAATGGCTGCCTCTCTGCCACCGGCTCTACCAGGGACTTTGCAGTGTCCCTGGGATCAACAGGATGTGCTCTTTACTGTCACCGTCTCTTCAGGAAGGTTTAGGTCCAAAAGGACCGTCCAGCAACAAAGATATTGATGGCAATCTTGGAGCTTCAAGATCACACGTTGTACTGCTGCAATGCCAGCCCCCCTTCCCCCCGTCAAGGTCTTTTTGTGCAGGTCAGAGGGGGCAGAAATTCCAACTTGGGGTCTGTTTCAGCCTCCTGGTGCATGGCTTTGGGCGAAGACTAGAGAGATGTGCCACTGCTGGCAAAGTGCTGGAGGACCTTGTTCCAGTTGGACTGCACCATGGCCTGGAACTGGCTGACCATCTCAGCCTGCAGAGCCTCCCAGGCACTGATACTTGGCCTTGTACTCCCACAGGTCTTCCCTCTGATTGGAAAGCCTATGCTCGTAATCCTCAGTGAAATGCTTCTGCTGAGCCTCCTTCTCGGTCAGATCCAATTTGAACTGAGCCAGATGTTTTGCAAACTCTTTCTCATGGTGACTGCTCCAACAACTGCTTCCTATTGGTGCCCTAAGGAGCCTGGGCAGGTAGGTGAGGAGTGACTGGAAGAGGAAGGCTGAGTAGAGGCTGGAGAGGTGCCACTCACGCTCAATGTGAGTGACATTCAGTTGGCCACACCCACCCTGTCACCTAGCCACAACCACCTAGCCATGACCACCCAGCTGATCATTAGGCAGATCTTATTAGTGGTCTGCGGGATTTAAAATTATGAATTTAGTGGTCTCTGAGGTCCAAAAGATTGGTGACCCCTGTTTTAGAAAGTCCAGGGGTGATCTGCCAAAACAAAGTGAGTTTGGGTGGAACCCATCTTTTCAATTGAAAATAGTTAAGAACTTGTGCCTGAGTTTCATCATGAAGTTGTCCAGATATTTTATGATTCTACAATATTACAAAATACAATATCAATATATTAAAGGAATGGGAATTTAGCAAGACTTAAATTGCTTAAGTAGAGAGAATTCAACTGTGCAGATAAATCTCATTACAGATTTTTGACCCAGACCTACAAGCACATCTTGGCTCTTGTCTTTGCTGTGAAGGAGATCAATGAAGATACTCAGACGCTACGCAACATCTCCCTGGGTTTCAACATTTATAATGACTACTTCACTGGAAGCTTAACCTATCTTGCTTCACTGAAGCTCCTCTCCATCTGGGGTAAATTCATTCCAAACTATAAATGTGACGCTCAAGGTGCTACTATAGCTGTGATTGGGGAGCCTGACTCCAAAGCATGTATTTTTGAAATGTCTAGTTAATCAGCCCAAAGTTGTCAGAGCATAAGAAGGTTATTGAAGAGCATGAGGGATGACTCTTGGAGATAGATGTAAATTCATTCCAGATAGGGTAAATTCATTCCAAACTATAAATGTGATGCTCAAGGTGCTACTATGACTCTTGGAGATAGATGTAAATTCATTCCAGATAGGGTAAATTCATTCCAAACTATAAATGTGACGCTCAAGGTGCTAATATAGCTGTGATTGGGGGGCCTGACTCCAAAGCATGTATTTTCATGGCAACCATTCTGAGCATCTACAAGTTACCACAGGTAAGGTAGGCACCCAGAACATTCTTACTAATTTGGGATAAAGAAGGTGGCTGTCAACTAAAAAGATACTCCTTTGGTCTTTTTAGCTGCCAGAAAAAGGGAGTGGGGGAATACAAGGCGTTTTTGAAATGTCTAGTTAATCACCTCGGCAGCCCAAAGTTGTCAGAGCATAAGAAGGTTATTGAAGAGCATGAGGGATGACTCTTGGAGATAGATGTGTCCCATTGGAGAAGTCACTTCCAGGGGGTGAGGAAAGACCAGGGTAAGGGGGAAATGTATGGTGTGATTTAGTATCGGCTGCACCCAGCCATGTGCCTACATGGCAATTTCTAATAAACTAATTTACTTTTTTGGAGATGCGCCTAGAGACTTTTGATTTGAATGAGGGTGGATTTGTTGGAGCCCTGGCAGCAGCAGCATCCTAAAGGGGATGGTTATTCTCTGCATTAAACATGAATCCTGATGCAGAATCTTTTAAAATTTTAAATTACCATTTCACAGCATCCATTTGGAGTTTTGAGGAAAGGGGCATAGATCCAAACTGAATCAGTCATCAGAACCAGAGGATTAGTCTTCTGACTTTCAGACTTCTGCTGGAACCCATCCTCAAGGATGTAGACACATTCGGCTATAGAGAATTTCCCTGGCTCCAGAATGAATCCAGAACAGTGGTGGGATTCAGAAAAAAATTACTATGGTTCTGTGAGTGTGGTTTGGTGGGCATGGCGGTGTATGTGGCAGGGGAAGGATACTGTAAAATCTCCATTCCCACCCCAGTCCAGGGGAAGGTTACTGCAAAATCCCCATTCCCTCCCCACTACACTAACCTGCTTTCCATCTCCATTCTCCTGTGCAGGGCAACTAAGGAAGACCCAGCTGGGACTTGGGAGGCAGAGAGTAGATGGGGGTGGGGCCAGTCAGAGTGTTCGCTGTTTCTCCAAACTACTCAAAATTTCTGCTATTAATTCTCCAGAATGGAGAGAACCTGCTGAATACCACCTCTGGTCAAGAAGCTCAGAAGCCTCATGATCCTGGTCCTGATGATCGACCCAGATTGGATCTTGCAACATTATCATGAGACACATATATTTGCTCAGTGAAAGGGCCATAATTTGGTGCAGGCAGAAGTTCCAAGTCTTCCACTTGTCAATAATATTTAGTGTTGTGGCTCTGATTCCTGAGCCTGTGCTGTTAGAGGAAGAGGACTCGGAAGATGAGGAGGAGGAATTGGGAATGCCTTCATCCCCAGGACCTTCCTCTCTGGCAATGCCTTCCTCCTTGATAATACCTCAGGTTTCAGCAGACAACCAAGAGGAACAGCCTGAGATTAATCAGGAGGAGGAGGGCATATCAGAGCAGCCCCTGACAGGGAGTCAAGTGGACGAATGTTGGCTTGATTCTAGGCAGCGTCATAGGAAGAAATGTGAGCTGCAATGTAGGAGGCGTGGACGAGTCAGAGAGTGAGCTGAGTCATTGAGCCACACCCCACAGGGGATAAAAGTGGGTGTGTTTCCTCTGGAAACTTTGTACGGGACAAAGTTTTACTTCTCTTCCAAGTTTCGGTGTGATTGTTTCTTGTGGTCTGCTTTGGAATCTTTAGTGATTAATTCTTCTTGTTATCATTTCGGACTTGGCAGGCAGCGTGTGTTAGAATGCCAAGGACATTATCAGTATAAAGGATTAACTCTGTAAAGACCAAGTCTTCTTGCCTGCCTGTGTTTGTTTGAGTTTGGACTCTTTCATCTTTCTTGGAAAGAAGAAAGGTGAGACATAACATTTTTGTCCCGTACCTGACTTAAACCATCTTTTACCGAAGATGGACCACCACCACCACCACCAACAGCAGCAGCAGCAGCAGCAGCAGCAGCAGCAGCAACTTCAACAACAGCTGCAAAATGAAAATCAAACTCTGCAACAGCAAGTGGCTCAATTAAGAGCTCAACTTGCTTTGCTGCAGGCTCATGCAGCTCCTCCTGCCCCTCCCTGTCGGAAATGCCCGGTGGCTGTGCCAGATAAGTTTTCTGGGCAGCCTGAGATGTTCCCGGCTTTCATGGGACAGTGCCAGTTATTTATGGCTATGAGGCCAGAGGATTTCCCAGATGACCGGGCTCGGGTGGGGTTTGTGATAAGCCTCCTTTCTGGCTCAGCCACCAGATGGGCCACACCTTTGTTGCTCCAGAACAGCCTGTTATTAATGGATTACCAGGGTTTTTGACAACACATGCGCCACATGTATGAAGACTCCATACGAGTGCAGATGGCAGCCAGGCGTCTTAAGGAACTTCGCCAAGGGAAGCATCCCCTGCAGGAATTTATTTCTGAATTTCGGCTTGTATGTCTGGACTCCAACTGGAATGACACAGCCTTAATGGATGCCTTCCAGATGGCCTGTCAGATGAGCTGCAGGATGAGTTAGTTCGAGTGGAACCAGCCCCGACCCTCGATGCTCTGGTGGTGCAATGCTTGCGCATCGACGCATGACTCCAATGGCATATCAGAGCAGCCCCTGACAGGGAGTCAAGTGGACGAATGTTGGCTTGATCCTAGGCAGCGTCATAGGAAGAAATGTGAGCTGCAATGTAGGAGGCGTGGACGAGTCAGAGAGTGAGCTGAGTCATTGAGCCACACCCCACAGGGGATAAAAGTGGGTGTGTTTTCTCTGGAAACTTTGTACGGGACAAAGTTTTACATCTCTTCCAGGTTTCGGTGTGATTGTTTCTTGTGATCTGCTTTGGAATCTTTAGTGATTAATTCTTCTGGTTATCATTTTGAACTTGGCAGGCAGCGTGTGTTAGAATGCCAAGGACATTATCAATATAAAGGATTAACTCTGTAAAGACCGAGTCTTCTTGCCTGCCTGTGTTTGTATGAGTTTGGACTCTTTCATCTTTATTGGAAAGAAGAAAGGTGAGACATAACAATTTAGTATTTTAGTATTTATTTGATTTGTCAATCGCTTACAAGATACAGGTGTAAGAATAAATATAGTTTTGAATACATGAGATAGATACTTATAAGAAAAATAAAAAACAATAGGACAGGGATGGTAGGCACGATTGGTCTTAATGCCTTTTTGGCTATGTTGCTACAGTGGGCTCTAGCACTTAGATCATTTGAGATGAGTAATAGGAAGTGGAAGCTCAGGGAGTTGGCTGGAAAGCAACAGCCTCCACCAGAGGAGTGTCAAATCTGCCAGTTTGTGGGGCATTGCTATCAAACCCCTGTTTGTTTGTTGCATGTAACCCCCATTAGACCCTCCTTGGCACAGTAAACCTGAAAAAAGGAGTGCCACAAGAATGTTTTTTTGCTTTCTGCCTTTTCAATCTATATTGGTGGACTTTTACAAAACATGGTGGAGAATTATTTTTATTGTACAATATGCAACAAGAAGTAAATAACAAATTCATGCACCCAATTTAGTATAGTATAAAATCTTTATACTTTTATATGCTGATGCTACTGATGCTATAATTTCATAAACATCTGTTGGATTGAAAAAGGTAATCATAGCAATATCTTGAATGTACTTCATGTGCTGTAGATAAAATCATTTGATTTTCAATTTTGATAATTCAAAAATTTGGAAGGTACCAATTGATGTTGTATCCTATCCATGTCCAGATTGAAAAGATTACTGACTACAGTTCTAATTTGGTCAAATCCTATTGTTTTCCCATTCTTGGGCAATTATTTTGGTGGAGAATTATTTTTATTGTACAATATGCAACAAGAAGTAAATAACAAATTAAAAGGTGAAGATACAGAAAAGTTAAATTCCACCTTTAACAGGAATTATTCCCATCACTTTTCATCTTCTTCCACTCTTTCCCAAAATACAAGATGGATATCCAACCTTCAGACAATATAAATTTGCCTACACAAATCTTACCTACTTAGTCTTGCTTTTTTCCCCTTTTTATAGCTTGGATATGGATCATCTCCTGTGATTAATGACCCATTCCAACAAGCCTTCTTTCAGTGGATGCTCCCTAATAGAAACCAACAATATACAGGGATGCTCCAACTGCTTTTGCTTTTCAGATGGACCTGGATTGGTGACATTTTTATACAGGATGACAATAGCCTCAGGTTTGTACAGAAGGAACTTCCCAAGTTTTCTCAAAGTGGTATCTGCTTTGATTTTATAGAACCATTCCCAACTGTGTATTTTAAAAGTGGCATTCATGAAATGATGGAATCGTGGACCAAACTGCATATCTTCATAAGTGATAGCTTTGCCAGTGTTGTGGTTTTACATGGTGAAATTCACACTACAATCTTTTTGAGAATGCTTCCCAGAGTTTTGGAATTTGAAGACAAAGAAATGAAGACAGGGAAAGTATGGATGATGACCGCACAAATGGAATTCACTTCTGTTCCCTTTCAACGATCCTGGGATATAGATATCCTTCATGGTTCCTTAGCCTTTGCAATCCAGTCAAAGGAAGTGATAGGTTTCCAAAAATTTCTTTAGATGAGAAACCCTAATGTGGAAATGAGAGATGGTTTTATTAAGGACTTTTGGAGACATTTGATTGTTCCTTCCCAACTTTCTTGGGAGAGGAAAACGTTTGGAATCTCTGCAGTGGGGAGGAGAAGCTGGAGACTCTTCCTAGGTCTGTCTTTGACATGAGCATAACTCCTCATAGCTATAGCATTGACAATGCACTTTATGCTGTGGCCCATGCATTGCAATCCATGAGCTCATCAATGCTCAAACACAGAACTATATCAGAGGAAGGACAGAAGAATGTTCTGAATTCATTATTTCGGCAGGTAATGTCTTGAAATATAAGGAAATTGTCATAAGTTAGGCTCCCACTCTCAGGAATGCTTGTCTATATTCCCTGAACTCTTCAGGTTATAATATTAACATTATTATCTATCAGATGATGATGATGATGATGATGATGATGATGATAGTGATGATAGTGATGATGCTGATGATGCTGATGATATCCATTCAGCAATTCTATGATCTTGAACTACTTTTTCAGTTTTTCTATGCTCTTGTTGATGTCAGCTTTGATGGTGCCTGGCCATCATGTTCTTTGGTGGCTGGGTTTCTTTTTACCTCTGATGCTTACTTTTATAGTTGTAGTAGAGAGTTAGGATCACTGATATATGATACAAGAATCTTGGTTTGCCTCTTTGCCCAATTCTTTTAATTCCAGTTAATTTTGGTGTCTTGATGCTTTATATTCTCTCCTTCTCCTTCCTCTTCCTCCTTCTCCTAACTTGGTTTGACTTCATGTTTAAATTATTGACACATTGTAAGCACTAATAATAAGCACCTGCTTAGCTATATTTTTAATTAGGAAAATTGATAGTATGCTTAGGCATTACTAATTCAATCCTATGAAATATCCTGACTTTCTCTTATATTGTTTATGTTACATTCGCATAGCTTTATTGCTTTTTTCCCACTTTCATTTTAGTTCCACCCTTATCTCAGAAAAGTCTCATTTAATAATAGTGTTGGGAAGATGATTTCTTTTGATCAAAATGGGAACCTGGTAGCAGGATTTGACATTATCAATTGGATCACATTTCCAAACTTAACATTGCATTGAGTCAAAATGGGAACATTTGATCACAGAGTTCCCAAAGACAATGCATTCAGCCTTTTTGTTGATGCCATCAAATGGCCAAAGGGATTTAACCAGATATGTTCTGTATACAGTCTGCAGTTTTTCCCATTATTTCCTCTGCTCTAAGTTTAGAATATAAATAGTAAAGTAACCATATTGCCATTTTGGGTTAAGACACTTGATACTTATTCCAAATAACTATATAACTAAAATTGATTTAAAAGATAAATAGTTTGAATTGGGTTATGGTCTGCCCATTCATTGGGCAAAATTTCCACTTCTTTTATTTCATTTGCTATTTCCCCATTCATCCATGCCATATCTATCCGTGTCCATGTTTGGTGGGGATTTGAATAGATGTAAACTGTTTTTTTTCCAGGATGTAGTCTTCTCCATATATCTGTCAAATTTAGCTCTTTCATCATTTCCCTGCAAATCTTAGGGAGCTCTCTTTTCTCCTTCTTATTTTTCCCACCGTTGCTGTGGTCTTTTTGATATTCAACAATAGAATTGAAGTCCCCTATAATACAGATGTTTTTTTGTTGCAATTCAGATAATATGGAAGGGTAGGGTAAAACCAAAGAAAAGATGGACGTTAAACACTCAATTAATAAAAGAGAAAGAATACATCAATAAATTAAAGGAGGAATTAAACTTTTTTATAAAAGAAAACGATAATGGAGAAACTACAAAACAAAATATATGGGATACAATGAAGGCGGTAATAAGAGGTATAACAATCTCTTATAATGCGAAGAGAAATAAGGAAAAATATTCCCAACAAAATAAACTACAACAAAGAATTAAGGAGCTAGAAACTCTAGTACAGAATACTCCAAAAGATACAAAACTGCAAAACCAGATAAGTATAGCTAAACATAAATTGAATTTAATCGAACAAGAGAAAATGATTACAAATTTGAATTTGACTAGACAAACCTATTTTGAACATGCCAACAAGCCAGGAAGATGGCTATCTTATAAACTAAAAAAAAGAAAGAAAAGAAAATGATATACCAGTTAATAGATAACAAGGGAGATATATACCAGGAAATAGAACAGAAAAAAGAAATCATTCATAAATACTTTGAAGATCTATACAAAAAAGAAGAGGCTAGTGAAGACAGAATAAGGAACTATTTAGATGAAGTTAAAGATAAGGTAATTGGGAAAGAAATGGCAGAACTATTAAATAAAGACATTACTGAATCGGAATTGAAATCAGCAATAGATAACCAGAAAAATAACAAAACCCTGGGCCCAGATGGAATCCCAGGGGAGCTCTACAAGGGAATAGTAGAACAAATCAGACCATTTATGTTGGAAGTTTTTAATGACGTTTTACTAGCAGCCAGGATGCCGGACTCATGGAGGGGGGTGCTGATTTTGCTGATCCCGAAGGAGGATACAGATCCCAGATATATAAACAATTACAGGCCGATTTCACTCCTAAATACTGATTATAAAATATTCACTTCTATTATAGCAAACAGATTAAAAAGATTGCTAAACTTGTATATACATGAAGATCAAAACGGATTCCTTCCAACTAGGCAAATAAAGAATAATCTAAGAATAGTATTAGACATACTAGAATTTTATGAAGCCCACCTTGAGAGACAAGTAGCACTCATGTTCCTAGATGCAGAAAAAGCTTTCGATAATCTGAATTGGCAATTTTTAATTCAAAAAATTTATAATTTGAATCTGGGTACCAAATTTGAAAATATTATAACAACCATCTATGACACACAACAAGCCAATATAATAATAAACGGGAACACACCCACCAATAAAGATAGAAAAAGGAGTGAGACAGGGCTGCCCACTCTCTCCTCTGCTCTTCATATTATCATTAGAGACATTATTAACGCGAATTAGGTGAAATTCAGATATAAAGGGATTAACGGTTAAGAAAGAGGAATTTAAATTGCAAGCATTTGTGGACGACGTGATTTTCTTCATTGAAGAACCAATAGATAGGGGACTAAAATTGATGAAAGAACTAGAGAAATTTGGAGCAGTAGCAGGACTTAAAATAAACAGGAAAAAAAACCAAATTAATGACCAAAAATTTAACAGAAAAACAGAAAATAGAATTAGAAGAAACAATGGAAATACAAGTGACAAAGAAAGTGAAATATCTAGGAATTTGTCTAACACCACACTGTAAGTCACTTAAAGAAAATAATTATGACAAATTGTTACATCAGGTAAAGAAAGATTTAGAATCATGGAGTAAACTTCAAATTTCACTATTAGGTTGGATTGCCACCATTAAAATGAACATTCTCCCCAAATTTCTATACATATTCCAAACGATCCCAATTAAATCACACAAAAAGTTCTTCAAAGAACTTAACAAAATAACCCTCAAATTTATTTGGCAAGGGAAAAAACCCAGAATAAATGTAAAAGCAATGCAAGATATGAAGAGCAGAGGAGGGTTAGCAGCCCCAAACTGGGAGTTATATTATATGGCCACCTCGTTAGTTTGGTTGAAGGACTGGGTGAATTTAACTAATAAAAGAATATTATTTCTAGAAGGCCACGACTTACAAAGGGGGTGGCACGCTTTCTTATGGGACGTAGGGAAAACCAGTCAAAAATATTTTCATAGACATTTAATTAGAGACGGGCTACTAACAATTTGGAAGAAAATACGGAAAAAACATTACATAAAAATACCAATATGGATTTCAACAATGGAGGCGATGATTCACCCAAACAATCTGGAAATTACTAAAATGATTAAATATAAAGACTTATTGGACCCACAAGGAAATTTGAAATCGAGGCAGGAAATTCAGGACCAGGGACAAAAAATTGATCAATGGGTTTACCTTCAGATTCAAAGTAGGTACAAACAAGACAAGAAAGAATTTGGAATTAACAACAAACTTCAACAATTAGATAAAATTTTCTTAGGACCGGACAAAAGAAACTTAACAAAATTTTACAATTATTTACTAGGAACAGAATTAGAAGAAGAAATTGTAAAAGGGAATATGATTGGGTGGAGTCGGAATGTAGGACGTAGTATTACACTAGCGGAATGGGAAAAAGTTTGGGGCAGGAATAATAAGATCACAAAATCGGTAGCATACAAGGAAAATCTTTATAAAATGTTTTATAGATGACATCTCCCTCTTTCGAGACTAGCGAAGATGCACCCCAACATGAGTCCGTATTGTTGGAAATGCAAGAAAAAAGAAGGAACCTTTTTCCATATGTGGTGGACATGTACAGAAACCCAAAATTACTGGAAGAAAATCAAAACGTGGTTGGAAGAAATTACAAAAGAGCAGATCGAATATAAATCAGAGTGCTTCCTACTAGGGATCTTTGACAAACAAATTTCCAAAAAAGCTAAATACATAACAATACACATCTTAACCGTGGCCAGATTAGCCTTCGCTCAATACTGGAAACAACATCAAATTCCACCAGATGAAGTGATTATTGATAAAATTTCAAAATGTGCAGAAATGGACAAACTGACTTTGGCACTAAAAAACAAAGATACTTCACTATATTATGATAGTTGGAATTGTTGGTATAATTGGATTGATCAAAGATAAATTATATACCATAAGGCATAAGAGGAAGTATTAACCTATAATAATGAGATAGCGATATATGTATAGAATAGGTGTGTGTATATGACATAAATCAAAGGCTATGAAAAAAGATCTTGCAAACTGTAAAAAATAAGAATGCTTTTAACTTTTCTTCCCTCTTTTTCTTTCTTTTTTCTTTCTTTTAAATCTTTTCTTTTCTTTCTTTTCTTCCTTGTTTTTTTTTTCTCGTTTATTTGTGTATGTATCATTGGTTGTTTTTAATTGTAAAAACTAATAAACTGTTTTAAAAAATAAAATAAAATAAAAGATAAATAGTTTAATGACTGAGGTTTCTGAGAGTGAGATCATCTTTTGCGATCTTCAGAGGGTATCCATTTTAGATTATATATGTATGCCTAGCAGCCATGAATCATTCTGCAATTATTTTAAAATTGCTTTTTACTCCGAGAATCACTACTTAACAAGATAGTAAATGTTAGTTTAATGAAGGACTAGGAGTGACATGATAGCAGTATTCCAATATCTCAGAGGCTGCCACAAAGAAGAGGGAGTCAAGCTATTCTGCAAAGTACCTGAAGGTGTGACAAGAAGCAATGGGTGGAAACTAATCAAGAGGGAGAAGCAACCTAGAACTATGTAGAAATTTCCTAACAGTGAGAACAATTAACCAGTGGAAGTTTGCCTTTAGAAGTTGTGGGTGCTCCAACATTGGAGATTTTAATAAGATATTGGACAACCCTAGTGTAGGGTCTCCTGAACAGGTTGGATTACAGTATCTCCAAGGTCCCTTCCAACTCATTAATCCTGATCACTTCCAACTCTATAATCCTGATCACTTCCCGGATGGAAAGCTGCTTTGAAATAGCTGGTATTTTTCAGCTCTGTGGAATTTGAGCAGAGTCACCAGAAATATCTTAACATTATTCCCTCCATTTACAAGTATCTAGAAGGAGAAGTTTATAGGTTGGCCTGAGCAGCTAATGTTTTTCAATCTCTGAATATTTTTACATACAGAAGAAATTATAAAATTTCTAAATTTACTAAAGAAATCACTAAATTTACTAGAAATTACTAAAGGAGTAAATATGCCAATTTACACTTGAGACTACACCCAGGATCCACCAAGTAGCAATAAGCATATATCATAGTCAATTTTGAGAACTTATCTCTAAATCTACAGTTCATGCAAATTCTGATAAAAATAATAATTTAATCTCTTTTGACAATTGGCCCAAGTATTTTCAAAGTCTGTTCCAATTATTCAGAGGGCTGCCAAATTGTTCAGTATAGATTAATTGTAGATGATTGTAACAAATGATGTTTTCCATTTATAGGATTGATGTATGTAATAGTTTGACATAGTTGATATCACCTGTGAATCCTTGAATTGACTCTCATGCTTATTATGACATAGTGCATGTTCTTCTATTGATTATTTTTTTGGTGGGGTAGGACCTCTCTCTTTTTTTTTTTACTTGGGTATGGAAACTGTGTTATGTAGTACCACTGTATATCTGTCCACACTACAGGAGATGCAATACAGACTGGTGTCTGCTGTCTTTGGTTAATCAGATGATTTCTTGATTTTTTTTTCCCCTTAAGTTGTAGAAAGTTTTAAGGTGGTGCTTTCTTTAAAAAAATCCTATTTGGTAAATGGCCTTCTCTATGTAGGGGAGAAATAGCAATAGCAATAGCACTAAGACTTATATACCACTTCACAGTATTTTACAGCCCTCTCTAAGCAGTTTTACAGAGTCAGCATAATCTAGGTCCACATTTTACCCACCTCAGAAGGGTGGAAGGCTGAGACAACCTTGAGCCTGGTATGATTTGAACTGCCAAATTGCAGGCAGGCAGCAGAAGTAGCCTGCAGTACTGCATTCTAACCACTGTGCCTCCATGGTTCATGATTACTTTTCCTATTGGGCATCAATGTATTTATTATTATTCTCCTGCTTAAGTGTCATACTAAGTGTCAATCTCTTTAGCAGAGCATCCATTAGTACACAGAGGCTGATTAAGGTATCTTAATTACTCAGATAATTTTTTAGACTTGCAGATACATCTGGCATGGTTGTCTACTATTTTGACTCTGCTTCTCTTCCAACTGGGATGATGATTGGAGTCTTTATGTAGCTGGATCTCTGTATGGTTGGGTTTCTGCAGTGCTACATGACTTGCTTGTTCTCAATTTTGGTGATTAGGTTATCTAGATATGGGAGTTTCCCAAGTTCTCCTTAACTATGGGTGCAGATCATAAGGGTGACTTCTATGTACTAGAACAGTGGTCGCCAACTTCCCAGCTTTGCAGACTGATTGGGTGGGGGAGAGGGGATGGTGCCTGTTGTGGTTCACTGGAAGCAGGTGCAGATGACTGAAGTCTCGGAGAGCAAGGACTCAGATGAGGGGCCTGTATGTGATGCAGGGATGGGACCAGGACCGTCAGGGAGTGGAATGCTGCCTTTGAAAATTGTGGAGGCTGGCAGCAGTGATGAGATTGCCGAGGAGCCTGTGCTCAGTAGCATGCTCATAGGGCTGCTCAAAGGAAAGAGCAACTGCTGCAGCACAGGCAACTCAGGAGTAAGGCTGCAAGATAATAACCCCTCCCTTAAGAGATAAAAGCCAGCTGAGAAACTGGAGTTCTTTGCAGGAAGCAAAGAAGTTTTTGCACTCAAGCCTGGTGGAGGTTTGGAGTATCTTGATTGGTGTTTGGAGATTCTTTGTGTTTAAAATATTTCTTGGTAACTTTATCTTGTATTCTTGGCAGCCTTGCACAACCTTGGCAAGGCTTATTCTTATCAGAGACAATTAGTTTGAAACAGCTTTTTAACCATGAAGGAACGGAATTAATAAAGAATCATTAAAAGGGTTTTGCTGTTACCTCTATTTCGTGTTTGTTTCCTTGGAACAAGGTTTGAGTCAGAACAGTGCTGCCTGTGCAGCAGGCATTTGTGTGTGCAGCTCCATTTGCATGAGCAGTGGGTACATATGCTTGCTGCAAATGGAGCTGTGTGAGCATGCATGCATGCATGCTAGCCCACCACTTCTGTGGCCCAGTACTAAATGGGGCACGGCCCGGGGGACCTCTATACTAGAATGATTATATGGTTTTAGAGATGCTGCCCTAAGCAATGCCTGTTGTTAGAATGTTCTAAGTATTTATGCTTGTCAATTTATGCCCTCTTTCTTCCTTTTTTTCATCTATTATACAAGTGAGTATGGTTTACCTTTTTCTTAGATTTTTATATTTAGCTAATAAGAACTTTTTAAAAGAGACCTGTGAACATTACTTCCCATTACTTCTCAAGCTGTTATTCAGGCTGCCTAATTAGAAATAAAGTTATATTTCTATATTAGTTTCAATCCAAGATTGTACTTTACCCATTGGTTCAGTAGGTTCTGCTAAGAAAAAAAAATCAATTATGATTTCCCATTGCACATATGTGCAACCTCGTTCTTTGTGTAATGAACCCTGCCAGAAAAGTCACAGCAAGACCAAAAAGGAAGGGAAACCATTTTGTTGTTTTGATTGCCTTCCATGCCCAGAAGGAAAAGTATCAAACTGGACAGGTAAGGTATGATGCCTACCAAATTTTAACAAATCAAAAGAAGAGAGGCGTTGCGGTGTATGTTAAAAATTGATTAAATCCAAATTTAATATACAGTGATGAAGATGGAAGGATACTTCTTATAGAAATAACAATAGAACAAAGGAAGATATTATTGGCAGTAATCTATGCTCCAAATACCAATCAAAAGGAATTTTATTATAAACTCCATAATAAAATCATAGAAATTGGATTAGTTAACATATGCATAGTAGGGGATTATAATGCAGTGTCCAATATAGAAAAGGACTATAAAACCACTAAAAACAATAAGAAAAAGAGAAGAATATTCCCAATAACATTCAACAAATTAGATCAAGAAATGAACCTAAAAGATGCCTGGAGTGAATTGACTACATCTAAAAGCCAATATACTTTCTTTCCTAACCCACACCAATCATGGTCCAGGATTGACATGATATGGATGGATCTGGAATTACTGGAAAAAATAGAAACAGTGGAAATTTTGCCAAACACCTGGGCCAACCATAATTCAATTAAACTGATTTGGAGAGGAAAGAAAAAGACAGGTAAATGGACCTTTAATAAGAGTATCCTGAGAGACAAAGAATATATTCAAATGATAAATAAGGAACTGAAAATATTTCTTGAAATTAATATGAATGAAAACACAACGATTCAAAACTTATGGGACACAACAAAGGTATATGTGAGGGGTCTGACAATAGCATTTGTAGCAAAAAAGAATAGAGATAGGAAAAATCAACAGATTGCAAGACAAGAGAAACTGGAAAAAATGGAAATTAAATTGCAAAAAGATCTGGGTAATGAATCAATTAAAAAAGAATTAAATTTGACTAAACACGAAATAAACTTACTCCAAGAAGAAATGGCTAGAAAATTAAAATTACTTAAACAGCATTACATTGAGAACGTGAACAAGCCTGGAAGATGGCTCTCCCACAAACTAAAAAAAGAGTAGGAGGAAAGAACTATAATAACCCTACAGGATGAGAATGGAATATTGTTTTCACAATCAGAGCAAAAGAAAACAATAGCTCAATTTTTTTGCTAAATTATGCAAAAAAGAAGAAATTTTAATACAATATTTTTTTAAAAAAACAAGTTTTATTAATTTTCAAAACACACAAATCATCATTATCCATTACATGTTTAAACCTTTTTCCATTATAAATTTAACAAGTCAGATAAACTATAATTCTGTTTTAAACCATTTCCATATAAACATACAAAAACCTCTTATCCAATTTCTCTTTACTTCTCTTTACTCTTATTCAATTTCATTATTATTATTTCATCTATTTCTTTCTGACTTAGTTACCATTATTCTCATTCTATATTTCTGCAAGGTTTTATTAATTCTCCCCCCCAAAAAAAAAAAAAAACAACATATACACACAACACACAAAACATAAAAAAATCTTTTTGGAAAGTAACTTGGACCCAGGTATCTCTCTCTTCATGGACTTCAATTATATTCATGCTCATCTTACATATCATTACTTATTTTATTTACCATTCTAAGTCTTCTATATTAACTTATCCACATATTTCACTCTTCTTAATTCTATCTTAATTAATCATCTTAATTTGAGTCATTATATTTGTATCTTTTGTCCATTCTTTATTGTCCCTTTGTCTCGTTCCTTATATAAAAAAAAGAAGTTTCTCCTGAAATCACTAATCAGAGTATGATGCCTTTCTATCTCCCCCCTAAATTAATCAAATTAACCTTTAAAATAACGCCCAATACCCAATCCGATTTTGCTTGGTACATTCTATCTAAATAGTACATCCAGAATAATTAAATACATAGTTAAACAATATATCTAAATATTAAAAACAAATACTATAATAGGAATTTTATAATAACATCAATACCATAATCTTATTAAACTCTTTAATTAAAACTCAATATTCTAAACCTCCCTCATATTATTAAATTTTAAAACCAATCATTATTAAACATTTCAACATTTTAATCTCTTATCAACTCTTAAACCATTTAAGTTTTCTATTTCTGATACAATACTACAATATCATCTTATGTACCTTGCAAAATCTTTTTGAAGAAGTTATACTTTATCCTTTATCCCTAAAAAAGATTCCTTTTTTCCCATTTAATTTCAAAACTTTGTAGCTTTTCTCCACCTTTTCCCTTTCTTTCTTCTCCCAACAAACCTTTCTACCCCCCTTCTTCTAGCCTCTGCCTTACTGGCTTCCCTTCTCTGTCGTGTTCCTTTTCCCTTTTGTTTACTATCATTATATTGATTTTGCACCTTATTTTTCCCTTTCTTAAGTGTTTTTTTAAATCTTAAGTCCTTTATTTCTCTTCCTTTCCCTCTTCCTTCTTTCTTGGTCGAGTTCTGAAATTCATTAAAAATGGCTTCCTTTCCTTCTTCTTCTTCTGCTGTCTTCATCTGTTGTAATGTTTGTTGATAGTTAATAAGCGCCATTTCTAAAAAAAGGAAGTCTTCTTTCAAACCAGCTTTACCATTTTTTTTTGCTTGTTCATAATCTTTTCTCAGTTCCTCAATAGAGAGAGCCATTATAAATCTTTTCTTTTCTTTTCCCCTTCTTTCTTCTTACAACAACCAGAATATTCCAAAGAGAAAATAAAACAGTCCCAAAGTTATCAATCCGTCCAAACCAAGGCAGAGTTCTCACTTTCTCCTCCTGGGGTAATATCAATCAGAGAAAAAGAAAGTCCAAATCTGTTTCTTAAAATCTTAAAATCTTATTGCATTATATTTTAGTCTTCAAATCCTTAAGGCATCTCCTCCAACAAAGTCTTAGCATACAAATATTTTTTTTTAGTCCTCTCTCTTCCCACTCATCGCTTAAAGCCAGTTTTCACCTAAAAAAAATAGGTTTCTTAATATCCACTTATTTATTCCGTAGGAAAAGAGGGTAAGCTTTCCTTTCAGCACCACCAAACTGCCGCTTTTTTCCTCTTCTAGAAGGTATCATTCAGAAAGTCATACTTTTCAGGAATTTTGTTAAATATGTCTTAGAGTCCTAGGAACCAAGAAAAACTTTCTCCTTTCAAAAACTTTCTCCACTTCCTCCTGCGCATTCTTACCCGGCTGCCAGCTTCTTTGTGGCGGCCATTACAGACCGCCGCTGCACCATCTTGGGAAAAGGGGTTTCTGCCGGCCGGGGAGGGGGTCTGCAACACCCCCTAACCCCTCTCCGGATCCCCCCTACCTTCAGCTGCCCCTGCAGGGCAGCCTAGCTCCATACCCGTCCGGATCGGAGCCCCAAAAGCGGCTAGCACAGCAGGGATCGCGCAGCTTCGCGAATCCCTGCCGCTCGCGAAGCCGACAAACCGGAAGTCAAGAAATTTTAATACAATATTTTGAGGACAAAGAATTACCCATCATATAAGAAACTGCTCGAGAGATATTGAATGATAAAATAACCTTAAAAAAGGTAAAAGAGGCAATTGGAAGACAGAAAATCAATAAAACCCCAGGAGCAGATGGAATACCTGCGGAATTCTATAAAGAATTCCAAGATATACTAGGTGACCTGCTGATGGAAATATATATTATTTATTTATTTATTTATTTGGTTTGTCAATTTCTTATAAGATAATAGGTATAAGTAAAAACATAGTTATGAATACATGGGTACATAAGAATAAGAAATGAATACATAAGAATATGAATACATAAGAAAATAAAAAATACATAAATACATGAATACATAAGAAAAATGAAAAAATAAAAGAAACAATAGGATAGGGATGGTAGGCATGTTGGTGTGCTTATGCACGCCCCCTACAGACCTCTTAGGAAAGGGGTGAGGTCAATAGTAGACAGTCTAAGGTTAAAGTTTTTGGGGTTTGGGGTATTCCAGACATTGACCACTCTGTTGCTGAAGTTGTATTTCCTGAAATCAAGTTTGGTGTGATTAACCTGGAGTTTGTATCTATTGTGTGCTCTTGTATTGTTATGATTGAAGCTGAAGTATTCATTTGCAGGTAGGACATTGCAATGTATGATTTTATATACTATACTTAGATCGGACCGAAGGCAGTGTAGTTCTAGGTTTTCTAGGTCTAAAATTTCAAGTCTGGTGGCATAAGGTATTCTGCAATGAGTAGAGGAGTGGACAACTCTTCTTGTGAAATATTTCTGGACTTTCCCAACTGTGTTAATATCAGATACGTAATGTGGGTTCCAGACTGATGAGCTGTATTCAAGTATTGGTCTAGCAAATATTTTGTATGCTCTAGATATTAGGGTAATATTACCAGAGAAAAAGCTACGTAATATTAGGTTAACAACTCTGAATGCCTTTTTGGCTATGTAGTTACAGTGGGCTCTAGCACTTAGATCATTAGAGATGAGTACTCCAAGATCCTTGACAGAGTTTGGATCATCAACAAGGTCTTCACTATTCAGACTGTATTTTATTTTCTGATTTTTTTTGCCAATATGTAGGACAGAGCATTTATTTGTTGAGATTTGAAGTTGCCATTTGTTTGACCACTCTGATACATAGTCAAGATCTTTTTGAAGGGTAGCAGAATTATCTGTGATGTTGAGTAGCTTTACATCATCAGCGAAGAGAACACAGTTGCTCTTAATATGATCACAGAGGTCATTTATGTAAAGTATGAAAAGAGTTAGTCCTAGAGCACTGCCTTGGGGGACACCACTGTTGACAGGTATAGAATTTGATAGGACACTCCCAATTTTGACCATTTGTTGTCTGTTTGACAGGAGTGCTTCTATCCAGTTATGCAGGTGTCCAGAGATGCCATAAGATTTTAGTTTAAGGAGTAGTTTGTTGTGTACCACTGAATCAAAGACTTTACAGAAGTCTATGTAAATTGCATCTATTCCTTTGCCCTGGTCGAGTTGGGTAGTCCATATGTTTTTGCAGTGTCAGAATTGCAGATTACATGATAGTTGTTTTTTTTCCTGAAACCAAATTGTTTATTAGAGAGTAAGTTATTTGTTTCTAAGTGGAGGATGATGGATTGGTTAATAATTGATTCCATGAGTTTACAGGTGACACAGCATAAGGAGATTGTTCTGTAATTTTCAACTAGGCTGGGGTCACCCTTTTTGAAGATGGGGATGACTGTGGCTTGTGACCATAGTTTTGGCAAGGACCTGGTCCTGAAAGATTTTTCAAAGATTATGCTTAGAGGTTCAGCTATGACGGTGGATAGCTTTTTTAAGAAGTAGGCACATATTCCGTCCGGTCCAATAGATAGAGATGGTTTTACATTGTGTAGTTCTTTTTCAACATTGTCTTCTGTAAAATCGATATGTTTTAGATCATTGTAGTTGTCTGTGGTTCGACTAGGAAATACTGGGCATGATCCATTGCTGTTTACAAATACTGAGCCAAAGAATGTGTTAAAGAGGTTGGCTTTAATAGTATCGTCATTGCAGTCTTTACCATTAGGTTTTTTGGGGGGTGGGATGGACTTTGAGTCTTTTAGTTTGTTGTTTACAAAATTGTAGAAAATGTGGGTGGAATTGGTGCATAGAAGGATTTCTTCTTGTTTAATGTGATAATTGGTGCATTCAGTCTTTATCTGGTGGCATAAATTTTTGTATCGACTTTTGAAGTTGGCAACGTGACCAGATTTGTTTTTCTGCCAGAGTGATTTCTTTTTGCATTGAAGCTTCCTTATTGTTATGGGTAATTTGTTTTTTTCTGATTTTGGGAGTTGTTATTGGAACATATAGTTCGATGACTCTTTTGACTTCAGGTAAAAATATGATGAGGTCCTGAATTGTGCCAAAATACTTCAAACATTGACGGAAGCTCTGATATCCCTCATTCCCAAAGAGCAAACAAATCCTCACCAAATTAGAAATTACAGACCTATCTCACTCCTGAATGTAGATTATAAAATTTTAGTGGAAATAATTGCAGATAGATTAAAAAAATATTGAATGATATTATTCATCCAGACCAGAATGGTTTTCTCCCAAATAGATATATTAAATATATATATAAGAATAATAATGGATGTCCTAGAGTATTATGAAACCAAATCTAACAACCAAATGGCGTTAATGTTTTTGGATGCCCAAAAGGCATTCGACAATTTAAATTGGCAATTTTTGATTGAACAATTATCTAGGATGAAATTTGGTGAAAAATTTATAGGATTAATCAAAACAATATATTCTATACAAAATGCAAAATTAGTAATTAATGGAGAAACCACAAACAATATAAAAATAAGCAAAGGAGTGAGCCAGGGATGTCCACTTGACCCATTACTATATAACTTATCAGCGGAAGTGTTGTTAACCCAGATAAGGAAAAACCGAAATATCCAAGGGTTGACTATTAAACAGGAAACATACAAACTGCAAGCATTCGCTAATGACATGGTCTTCATAATGGACGACCCAAAAGAGTCAAGCAAAAATTTAATGCAAGAGATAGAGGCATTCAGTAAAGTAGCAGGACTCAAAATCAATAGAGAAAAGACTAAGATAATAACCAAAAATTGTACTAAAAAGCAAAATGAGGAACTGACAAAAGAATTAGGTATTCAGACAACAAAAAAAGTAAAATATTTAGGAATTTGGCTTACAGCGAAATGGTCCACAATAAAGGCTGTTAACTATGACAAGTTGATAGACCAAATACAAAAAGATCCAGATAGATGGGTAAATTTACAACTTTCTTGGATGCAAGGATAGCCACCATTTAAAAAAAAATGTACTACCAAAATTTTTGTATCTCTTTCAAACCATGCCAGTCAAACTAGGGAAAAAAATTCTTCAAAGACCTGAACAAAAGGATTAGTAAATTTATTTGGCAAAAGAAAAAAGCCAAAGTAAATTATAAATTAATGCAAGATAGTAGAAGTAAGGGAGGATCTGTGCTCCCAGATTTTGAGTTATACTATCAAGCTGCAGCGAGTACCTGGATCAAAGATTGGATTAACCTGGAGGACAAAAGAATATTGACAATACAAGGCTTTGATTTACAGATTGGCTGGCATGCGTTTCTCTGGGATGGGAAAAAATAAAACCCATAGCTACTTTCAAAGACACTGGATAAGGGGCGCTTTGTTATATATATGGGAAAGAAATAAAAGAAACCATTATGTGAAAATACCTCTCTGGCTATCTCCAATGGAGGCACTAGTATATCCCAATGTTATGGATTTGAACAAAACAATAAAATATAAAGAATTAATAACAGATGAAGGTGACTTGAAAACACAGATACAATTAAAAACACAGGGAATTGAAATTGGGTGGTGGCCATACATTCAAATTCAAGCAAAACACAAAAAAGATAAGGAACAATTTGAATTTTATAATACAGATCAGGAATTAGACAAAATTTTACAAGGAAGTAAAAAGAAGATGATTACCAAAATGTACAATTATTTATTGAAATTTAAAATGGAAGAGGAAACGGTTAATGAGAGCATGATAACATGGGCTAAAAATTGTGGTCACAATATTGAATTAGAACAATGGGAACGAATTTGGTGAACTAACTATAAATTAATGTTATCAGTCTCATATAAAGAAAATATTTATAAAATGTTCTATAATTGGCACCTCCCACCAGCAAGACTTGCTAGGATATTCCCTAATATGTCACCCAAATGTTGGAAGTGTAACTTTAACCAGGGAGTGTATTTTCACATGTGGTGGACATGTCCTAAAGCCCAAAAGTACTGGTCTAAGATACAGGCATGGTTAGAAGAGATGACAAAACTAAAGATTAAATTCAACCCAGAGACCTTTCTACTTGGAATGACAGAACCAACATGGACATCACATATCATTACAGCGGCAAGGATAGTCTTTGCCCAAAACTGGAAATCAACAATGATACCCACGACCTGGCAATAACTAATAAAATCCACCAATGCACAGAAATGGTTAGACTAAAAAACAAAGAAGAGGGGGAGTGTTTTACAATTTGGAATATATGATACAAATGGTTGCATAAAAAGGAAGTAAAGATGTCTAGTGAAATTGATTAAAAAAACAACAAGGGAAAATGGAAATAAGGATAAATGTATATATAGCTATGTATATATGTAAAGTAATATAAGTAAATAAATATTTTATAATTGTAATAATAACATAAATAAGTAAGGATTTAGGAAACAAGTTATAGACTTTCTTGTAGCAAATGACTTTAAATGACACTAATAGAAATGTACACTGCTATGAAAACGTTGCAAAAATGTGAGAACGTGTTTCTCTTTTTTTTAATATTCTTTTTTTTTTTGAAACTTTCAATAAACATTATTTTTAAAAAAGAAAGAAATAGATCTGTGTTGCTCCATTATGACACAAGCTCTGACCTTTTTTGAAGGGTTGGTGATGTCACTCCATGCCTACAGCATTTCATCATTTGCTCTCCTTGGTAGATTCCCATGGGGCCAAGTGTTAGGCTAAATTTTTTATCCACACCAGAGATCAGAAAATTGGGATTCATATTTTCCATTAATGTTGGAATTTTCACCCCTGGTGGGATGCTATAAAATACACAAATGGTGAAGTGCTCTAAAGAAAAACAACACAGGGATCCAGTTATGGATCATTGATGTTTTATTTCCATAGATTTCATAGGAATCATACACACTTGTAATATTCTTTGTGTAGAGATTTTGCAGAATAGGGTGAGAGTTACAGAGAAGTTCAGGGTTTAGAAGAGAACAAATCATGCCCATTTTCATTAAAATTGAAATAGAACAGTTTTTAGTCTGCCTTCTTTGAAACCTGGCATGGAACATCCTTAGGGTGTTGAGACTCATAGTACTTGAGGAAGAGTTCTAAGGAGGATAAAATGTGTGTTAGTTTTTGTGGCTGAGTTCAAATAAGTTTCTCCACAATTGAGCAGGATTGTTCACTGTTGACTTTGGTCCTGTCATTCTCTCAATTCAACATATCCCACCAGTTTGTTTTTGTACAGAAAGCAAACCAATCGAGGACTGGGTATTGTATGTTACCTAGAACTTCTGAAGGAAAAGTAGGATTTAAACCTAATCAGAGGGGGTATTCAGCAGATTCTGACCGGTTCTGGAGAAATGGTAGCAGAAATTTTGAGTAGTTCGGAGAACTTGCAAATACCACCTGAGACTGGAGATTTTACAATATCTTTCCCCTGCCACACCCACCAAGCCATGCCCAGAGAATTGGTAGTAAAAATTTTTTGAATCCCATAACTGAACCTAATGAATGAAAAAGAAATGAACAAAGGAAATGGTTGTTGGGCTCAGAAACATGTCTCATGAAAGCACCATTGCTTGGGAATGATGATGTTACCTAGTTTTGCCAGTGGGCCTGGGGAACCCAGAGAGGGATGGAGCTCATCAGGTGTGTAGTGTGATCTGCTGTCATCAGGGAGGGGGAGGGGAGTTGGTTTTTGATTTTCTGTTTTTTGTTGTTGTTTTTCCCAAATTTTGTTCTATTGTACTTTACTAATTTATTTGATACTTTTTGTTTGTTTTTATTGTTTCTACTTTTATTTTTTGTTTTAAATATGGTTTTACATTGTGTAAGCCACCTCGAGCCACCATGGGCGAATAGACGGCAATATAAAATAAATAAACAAACAAACAAACAAACAAATAAATAAATAATCCATTTGGTCATGTTCACTTCTGGTGATTCTATGGCCCAAGTTTCTCCTTATGATCTTGGTCTACTTCTTTGTATTGTTTTATGCCAAATAGACTTTTTTCCTTTTCAGACATGGATTCTTGTTACCAGTGTCCAGAGGACCAGTATCCCTGCAAAGCTGAGGATCGCTGCATTCCAAAAGAGATCAGCTTCCTAACTTTCCAAGAACCTTTGGGGATCACCTTGGCTATTGTTGCTCTTTTATGTTCTTCTGTCACAGCTCTGGTCCTTGCAGTCTTTGTCCAACACAAGAATACACCCATAGTCAAGGCCAGCTACACCCTCCAGTTTCCCTCCTGCTTTCCTTTCTCTGCCCTTTGCTTTTCATTTGCCTCAGAGGGCAACCTGTCTCCTTCGACAAACTGCTTTTGGAATCATCTTCTCTCTGGCAGTTCCTTGTGTGGTGGCCAAAACCTTCACTGTGGTCTTAGCTTTCATGGCCACCAAGCCAGATTCTAAGATGAGGTCATGGGTAGGGAACAAGTTGGCCCTCTTTATGGTTCCTTCCTGTTCCCTTGTTCAAACTACTCTTTGCATTGTGTGGCTGGTGAGCGTTGCTCCCTTCCCAGATCTTGATATGCATTCTCTGCCTACAGAAATGGTCCTGGTGTGCAATGAAGGCTCTGCTGCCATGTGTTATTGTGTCCTGGGTTTTATTGGCCTCTTGGCCATGATCAGCTTTACAGTGGCTTTTCTTGGAAGGAACCTCCAAGAAAAGCCAAATTTATCACCCTCAGCATGCTGCTCTTTTGCAGTGTCTGGATCACTTTTGTCCCTGCCTACCAGAGCACCAAAGGGAAATACATGGTGGCTGTGGAGATCTTCTCCATTTTAGCCTCAAGTGCTGGATTATTGATCCTCATTTTCTCCTGCAAACTACATCACCTTGATAAGACCTGAGCTAAATAAGAGGCAACAACTCATGCATCCTCATAAAATGATTTATAGAAATCAGTCTTGTATACAATGAATTGCATTGATAGCTACCTTAAAGCTTTTTAAAACAGAGTGGCTAGGTTTAAGTGTAATAGTAAAATATATAACGTTCTCTCCATTCAACAATCCCTATAGTATAGTAATCAAAATATTCTACCACAAAACGCAGACAAACTTCCTAATTGTGAGAGCTTTGAATAGATGAACCATCCTTCTCCATGGAGCTACAATACAAGATTCAATGAGTGTGTAAACTATAACAATTGTTAAAGAGTATAGGCTTTCAGTCAGCTAAAATGTCAGAATATCAGATTGTTTAAAATCTGACAATTGACAAACTCCACTCTGGCTACAGACATGTAGGCCGCAGTCCTTCTAGATGCCTTTGCTCTGGAGACCTGGAAATTTTTCATCAATTAACTAATAACCCAGAAATTTTAAGGCCATAGAAGACAGGAACTCATGTTCAGAAGGAGAAGTTTTATCTAATGCCACGTGTTGTCATCCTGATATTACTGTTATTATTTCAACCTACATTGTGCCTAATGTCCTAACTGCTACATGCAATATCTATTACACTCTGCCCTCAAATAATTGATATTATTAGGCAGAGAACTTCATCATTATTGAAGTTATTTGTCAAGTCTATACATTTTCTGACCCTGTGACTTTCAGTTAGCATCCATCTCATGACCTGGGTAAGATTAAGTAAGCCAAGATTTTGGTTAATCAGAGCATTTTTATAAGGGCTTTTCCTACAGCAAATTGTATTGTTATCTCAAGCAGGTGGTACTTGGGGTATAATATGATTAAGAGAATGTCAATGTTCCAACTGATGAACCCAACTACACTTGAGACCTTCCAATCTCTGAATGCAAAACTTTATTGGGTGCATCATTTCAGCACTCCTGAACGCAAAAGCAGCTCTACCTAATTCCCACGTGAACCCACATAATAATAGTATAGATTTCTCCCTCTCCCCCATTTAGTGCAGGTCACATCATCCAATTCAGTGTCATTATATTGTTAGGTGAAAAAGTCTCTGGTCATGGCAAACATTTGCTGGAATATCTTTGGCTCTCATGGCTTGACTTCTTGAGATCTGGAGCCTGCATTCCATCTCATCCTTCCCTTCCCCTTGATTCTTTGACAAGTTGAGAAGCGATAATGGTTACAACAGCATAAGTATGTTTCAAACTTGACAGAGAGCATGTATGGGAAAAGATCTCATGCTTCCTTTATCAAAGGAGACAACTCCTCCTCTTCCTCTCTCTCTTTTTCTCCACATCTTCAATAGGAGTGTCCCAGTTTCAATGTAGACATTATTTGTGGCAAGCTACTAAATGGAAGTTAAATCCTCTGAGGTCAGATGGACTATAATAAATCTATAATATCACAATTATTTTGATTGTTACTTTCATTGCTAGTATGCTATATCCCTCATTCATTAAGTCTACAGCTTGACACCATTTATATAAATGTTATGTATAATTATTATTATAATGCTGCTCATCATTTAACAATTTCTAGTACATCAGATCTGTAGACAGCTATTTGAAGTTACAACTGCCAAAACATCTTAGGGAGATATTTACACTAGCAAGATTTGAACAGCTCAACACAATGGTCAGATATGGGAGATTCCACCCTACAATGGATGTCTCTGCATTTGTAGAGAGGCAGAGGTAGAAGACCTGGCTCACATCCTATTTGATTGTTGCCTGTATAAGAGGGTGAGACACAGTTACCTTGGTCTACATACCAGACAAGTGACCCATTGGAATCCCCATATCAAAACAACTTACCTTATGTGCAGCCAGAATCTGAAAATAACATTTAACACAGCACAGTACTTAAGCAAAATGGTTTGGTTGAGATCGGCATATGTGGGACTGATCGGGGTAGATTATAGGGGTGATAGCAAAATATAATTTTATCATATTTTATTTATCTATATATTAAATTATTGTATTTTATTCCAATTTCATTTTAAATTGTATCTTATTCCAATTTCATTTTAAATCATATTTTATTCCAATTTCATTTTAAATTGTTTTTATCAGATTTTAGTAATAATTTGTGTCTGTAATTCTGCACTTTGATATAGCCCAAGGGCTAATCAATAAAGTAAAAGTAAATCTTTGAATGGAAATTCACTGCATTGCCTTGTATTCATTAAGAAGAGCGGCCTTGAATTCACCCTGTTTTGCTGTGAAATATTGGAAATCACCAGTGTAGCTATTATTAAAAAATGTTCACAAATTCTCATAAGCTTTTATTTACTGTTGACATCCAGACCACAATTGCATTTATTTTGACATTCCTTTTTTCTCAAAGATCAACTGTAGTGAGCTTTAATTTTTTTAGAGAGCTTGATATTTTCTATACTGGATTCTATGCATTAATTTCTCACCCTTTCACAGATAAAGATGCCAAATGGATGAACAATCGAGAGTAAATATTTTATGCTACTTTCCCTGTTAATGCAAGTATGGGACATTATTTTACAGTGGTAGCAGTGATAGTAGTAGTAGTAGTAGTAGTAGAAGTAGTAGTAGTAGTAGTAGTAGTAGTTTGGAGAACCAGGAAATACTACCTCTGACTGTCCCTGCCCCCATCTATTCTCTGCCTCCCTAGTCCCAGCTGATCGGCTGGGTCTTTTGTTGCCTTGCACAGGAGAATGGAGCTGGAAAGCAGGTTGGTGAGGTGAGGAGGGAATGGGGATTTTGCAATAAACTTCCACTGCCCACACCCACCAAGCCATGCACACCACACCACATTATGTCCACCAAGCCACGCTCACAGAACTGGTAGTAAAAAAATTTGAATCCCACCACTGATTTGGCTGGTATTCTATGAGTACAGGTGAAAGTCCTTCAATGCACAAAAATAGTACAAAAATAGTTCAGGTACCACTTTGACTTTTTCAATCACCATGGGCCCTAGAGAGAGGGAGGGAGGAAAGGAGAAAAGGAGTGGAAGAAAAAGAGAGAAAGATTGTTCCTACTTCAAATAACTCTAGTCTCATAGTAACATATTCACAAAGAAAAAGCAAAACTGAAATATGCAACTGTTGTTTTCTTCTACAATACTGCAAAGTACTAGTAATTTTGCAAGATGATTATCTCCCATGTAGTTGCCATTCTGATAATGGTATCTTCTACTTCATATCCCAAAGGACAACCAATATACCTTGGCACAAGAGAGAAGCTCTTATCAAAATATATTACTAAAATATATCTTGACATTCAAGAAAGGAATCCAATATAGACTGCTTGGTGATTTTCCTCTGAACATATCTAGTGGAAAGTGTGAGAGAAACTAAATCATCCAGAAATCCTTATAGGCTCTGATGTCCATAAGATGTTTCTACCTAATGACACTCTTTCTGTTTCTGATATTACTGCTACTGCCTCAGACTATGTCTAATCTCCCAGTTGCTACTTGCAATATCTATTACCCTCTGCCAATAAGTCACCGGTATTATGAGCCAGGGGACCTCAGCATTGCCGGTATTATTTCTCAAGTCTATACATTTTCTGACCCTGTGACTTTCAATCAGCATCCATCTCACAACCTCCTAAATGAGATTGGGTAAGCCAAAATTTTTATTAATTGTAACATTTTCCATAACAGGGTTTCTCGACACAAATTGTATTGTTAGTTTAAACAGACAATTCCACCAAGAAAGGATAAATGGGAAAGAATCATGTGCTAACATGTGTTCTTTTTATACTAGCCTTAATTTAACATGTGCTTTTTTTAAACTAGCCTTAATTTGATGAGTATGGTGAACATTCTTATTGAGCTATTCAACCTTCCAACCTCTTTCTTTCTTTCTTTCTTTCTTTCTTTCTTTCTTTCTTTCTTTCTTTCTTTCTTTCTTTCTTTCTTTCTTTCTTTCTTTCTTTCTTTCTTCTTTCTTTCTTTCTTTCTTTCTTTCTTTCTTTCTTTCTTTCTTTCTTTCTTTCTTTCTTTCTTTCTTTCTTTCTTTCCCAAGTATGACTGAATACACAAGGAATTTGTCACTAGTGCATAAGCTCTCAGTGTACATACAATCAACAAAGTGATATAATCATAAGATACTAATAGGCGAATGTAATAGGAAACATATAATATACTCCACATAATATTTCACAATACCAAATGCAAAAAATGTCAGACATGAAAATATTTTCTAGGCAAGATTCAACCCCTTGCCTACTTGAGAGATTGCTTAAAGGAAATCATATGATATTGATTATAGGTAGTCCTCAACTTACAATCACAACTGAGCCCAAAATTTATGTTGCTGATAAATTTGTTAAGTGAGTTTGTCCCATCCCATGACTTTTCTTGCCAATATTGTTAAGTGAACCACTGCAGTTGTTAAGATAGTAACATGGTTGTTAAGTGAATTATAAATACATAGACACTGAGTGATTTCCCCCACTGAAGATGCATGGGTGAATGTAAATAAATAAATAAGAAATAGAAAGATGAGCTTTGAATAGTCCAAATGGGAATGAGTCCACCCATGGCTTCCAGATAAATATTACTGTTAAAATGATATTTTAAGACAACTCTGATTGTATGGTCTAAAGGTTTGGAAGAAAATTTAGCAAGTTTCTGAAATCATTCAATGTATAAATCACACTGCAGATTTGTGACTCAGATTTACCAGCATACCCTGGCCTTTGCGTTTGCCATAATGGAGATTAATGGAAATCCCCAGATATTATCCAATATCTCCCTGGGCTTCCACATCTATAACAGCCATTTTGTTGCAAGTTGGATATATTTCGCCTCACTGGAGCTTCTCTCCACATGGAGCAACTTTATTCCGAACTACAAGTGTGATAATAAAGATAATATTGTTGCAGTCATTGGGGGACCTGATTCAGATGTGAGTTTCTTTATGGCAACTATTCTGAGCAATTACAAGCTACCACAGGTAAGATGTGAACATAGCGCTTAGAGTCTGAAAAAACTAGAAGGGTGTCCCTTCAGTCTTGATATAGTTTCTGTGTGTGATATAACATGTATAAACATTACAGATCATAATGGATAATTTGTAATAGAATGTATAAAAATACTGGAATAGCATCTTAAAAAGTGATACCCTATGAATCACATTAATAGACCTCCATAACTTTGGAAGAAATTGACCCAAACCTTGAAGAACAAGAAGCTGGAGTGAATTTCCACATCCTCTATTGGTAACAAAATGAAATTAATGCCAGCCACTATCACAATGCCAGGATGCCAAAATTAAATTATTGTCAGTCAGGATGGTGTGTGTTTGTGTGTGTGTGTACACATATATAGATGATAGATGGATGGTAGATAGATAGATAGATAGATAGATAGATAGATAGATAGATAGATAGATAGATAGATAGATAGATAGATAGATAGATAGATAGATAGATAGATAGATAGATAGATAGATAATTAGATGATAGATAGATAGATAGATAGATAGATAGATAGATAGATAGATAGATAGATAGATAGATAGATAGATAGATAGATAGATAGATAGATAGATAGATAGATAGATAGATAGATAGATAGATAGATAGATAGATAGATAGATAGATAGATAGATAGATAGATAGATAGATAGATAGATAGATAGATAGATAGATAGATAGATAGAGAGATAGAGATATAGATAGATAGATAGATAGATGATAGATAGATAGATAGATAGATAGATAGATAGATAGATAGATAGATAGATAGATAGATAGATAGACAGACATAGATAGACATAGATAGACATAGACAGAGAATATAGATATAGATCTATTTCTTCACAATGTAGAAGATTTTAATATTCATTAGAATGTGTGATATGTAGCTACCTTATCTTTTGATTGGGTTGTGCAGTATACATTTTGATAGCACAAAGATACAAAATCTCCCTGCTGATAAACCTTTAAAAGCTGAGAATAGACAGAAATGTAGACATGGACACGGGGACACACACACACACACACTGCATAACAAATACCTATAGTTTCCTGATATTATGAATTGGGAGATTGGATGGATGGTACAATATTTCACAGCAAAAGCATTTACCAGGATTGTATAAGAGTTGTGTATTTGTATGCATGTACATCAAAATAAGCAAAATGCCATGTCAATCTCCACCCTAACAGGTCTTAGTCCTACCTACTTTTCTTCTTCTTCTTCTTCTTCCATTCTTTCCCAAAATATGACATGGATATCCTCCCTTTGGACAATACAAGTTGTACCCACACTCATCCTATCTACTTAGTCTTTCTTTTCTTTATAGCTTGGATATGGTTCTTCTCCTGTGATTAATGACCCATCCCAACATGTCTTCTTCCAGTGGATGTTCCCTAATATTAACCAACAGTATGTGGGAATGCTCCAGCTGCTTTTGCTTTTCACGTGGACTTGGATTGGCGTCATTTTTATAGAAGATGACAATGGCCTCAGGTTTGTACAGAAGGAACTTCCAAAGTTTTCCCAAGGGGGTATCTGTTTTGATTTCATAGAACCATTGCCACCTCTATATTTTAAAACTGGCATTCATGAAATGGTAGACTCATGGGTCAAATTGTACCTCTTGATAAGTGATAGCAAAGTCAGTGTTGTAGTCTTGCATGGGGAAATTCATACTATGATCGTTTTGAGAATGTTTCCCAGAATTCCAGAACTTGAATACATTCCTAGGAACTCAAATGGTAAACTCTGGATGATGACAGCCCAAATGGAGTTCACTTCTGTTCCTTTTCAACAATTTTGGGACATAGATATCCTTCATGGTTCCTTAGCCTTTGCAACTCAGTCAAAGGAGCTGGTAGGTTTCCACAATTTTCTTCAGATGAGAAACCCTTATGTGGAAACAAGAGATGGTTTTATTAAGGACTTTTGGAAACAGATATTTGATTGTTCCTTCCCAACTTCCTTGGAAGACGAAAATGTTTGGAATCTCTGCAGTGGGGAGGAGAAGCTGGAGACTCTTCCTAGGTCTATTTTTGAGATGAGCACGTCCTCCCATAGCTATAGTGTCTACAATGCAGCATATGCTGTAGCCTATGCATTGCAATCCATGAGATCATCAATATTGAAACATGGAATTATGTCACAGGAAGGACATAAGAACCTTCTGAATTCATTTCTGTGGCAGGTAATATCCTGAATACATAAAGATTATGTAATTCAGCCTCCAACATATGGTTAGATATTAGTTTACTGTCTATGTAAAAAGGTCTAAAAGCATAGCCTTTTCCCATTAAGCCCCAACTATAGGAAATGAACTTACTTTAATGGGTAGCCTAAAGTATGGATTTTAGCGAATTCAGAGACAGGAGAGCACTGGCTCTCTTATCATCTGAAAAATCCAATGACATTATTTTGTTTTTCTGCATTTCATTCATTTCTTTTCTATTCAAGCTAGTTAATATAATAGCAATAGCACTTAGATTTATATACCACTTCACAGTGCTTTTATAGCCCTTTCTAAGAGGTTTACAGAGTCAGCATATTGCCTCCAACAATTTGGGTCCTCATTTTACCCACCTTGGAAGGATGGAAGCAGTGATGGGATTCAAAAAAATTTACTACCAGTTCTGTGGACTTGGCTTGGTGGGCGTGACAGGAATTCCCATTCCCTCCCCACTCCAGGGCAAAGATACTGTAAAATCTCCATTCCCTCCTCACCCTACTAACCTGCTTTCCAGTTCTGTTCTCCTGTGCAGGGCAACAAAAGAAAACCCAGCCAATCAGCAAAGAATAAATGGGGGCGGGGCCAGTCAGAAATTGTATTTCCCAGTTCTCTGAACTACTCAAAATTTCTGCTACCAGTTCTCTAGAACTGGTCAGAACCTGCTGAATATCACCTCTGGATGGAAGGCTGAGTCAACCTTGAGCCAGTGAGAATTGAACTGCCAAAGTGCAGTCAGCTGGCAGTCAGCAGAAGTAGCCTGCAGTGTTGCATTCTAACCACTGCACCATTGTGGATAGTTATAATAGATAACTTACCTTGGTTACTACTATTGATTCGTTTCTTTTGCTATTTCTTTTTTCTGTTATGTTTCTATTGGTATAACATGCATAGTTATAATTAATGATATTCTTGGTTTAACTATATTGTGCTCATATTTTTGTCATATTATTTTTTATCATTAATACCACTTCAGGTGAACTGTGATGTTGAATTGCAATTATTGATAATTTGTATAGATACAGCTAATTCTGACTTCTCAAATACACTTACCCTTATAAGGCATTATAATATTTGTATAATTTTTGTATAGCTTTATCACTTATTTCTTTTGGTTCCACTGACAATTTAGTTCCACTACCATCTACAAAAAGTCTCATTTAACAACAGTGTAGGGGAAATGATTTCCTTCGATCAGAATGGGAATCTTGAAGCAGGATTTGATATTATCAACTGGATCACATTCCCAAATCTAAGTCTACATCGAGTCAAAGTGGGAAAATTTGATCTCAGAGCTCCTGAAGACCAGGTGTTCAATGTTTCTGTAGATACCATTAGGTGGCCAAAGACATTTAACCAGGTATTTTCAATATTTCTTCATTATATTTTTCCAACCTTTATTATTTTAACTCAAGATGCCAAACTTACTTAATAATCCTTCTTGCTCCTATTTTTCCCACTACAACCCTGTGAGGTGTATTGGGCTGAAAAACAGTGATGGCTCAGAGTCATGCAGTCAATTTTCATGCCTATGGCAGGACTAGAATTAACATTCTTCTGGTTTTTAGGCCAGCATTTTAACTAATGCACCAAATTAACTTTCCTATATAGTTGGGGTCCGTATTATTTGTTCAGGATGCAGATCATACAAATAGTTGTATGGTCCTTAGACAATTTTTTAAAGCATTTTGCAGTGAATCAGATCTTTTCTGGCCAAAATCCATAGCCAGCTGATTTCAGTACCTACAAACATGTTAATTTTTCATATTATTACATAGAACTACTTGCATAATGTTTTTGTTCTTTTTAAAAGGTAAACATAACAAGAATATGAGGGGAAAATATAACTAATTTAATATTGCAGATGGCACCAACTGATATAACAACACACAATTGTACTGCAAAGCCATTGCCTCAAACCAGGAGATGGCGTTGCAGTAGTGCAAATGTTTGAATTAGATTATTGTGATTATGATTTAATTACTTACAGGACTGTAATACTAGATTTTGGTTGGGATAGAAAATAAATGTATTGATTTAGAGCCATTTGCTCTGTGTCCATTCCTTTCTCAAACTAAATGTCTATGGAGATTCTTAGGCATCCAGGTCATAGTTGTCCCAACTGTGCTTTTTCAACAGGCAACTGGACTTTCTTGTTTTTATTTGAAGACATTTTGAAAAGCAAAACATCTTCAAAGAAAAACAAGAAAGCCCAAGTGCCTCTTGAAAAAGCACCTTTGGCTCTTTCTCAAACTATTGCATTATTCTGATTATCAGATTAGAATTACTTTTATGTGGTTATCTCAGTAATAACCCAATATTTCAAGATTCTGCCTTGTTGCTTTGATTTCCTTTGATCAAAATGGAAACCTGGAAGCAGGATTTGATATTATCAACTGGGTTACATTCCCAAATCTAAATCTACATTGAGTGAAAATTTGATCTCAGAGCACCCAAAGGCAAAGTTTCCAGTGTTAATGTCAGCCATTAGGTGGCCAAGAAGGTTTAACCAGTTATTTTTCCCATACATTTGGGGTTCAGCTCATTGGTTCAGGCTACAGTTAATGAAATTGGTTGTATGGTCATATATAACTGTATGGAAGTTAGCTGAACTTATTTCCTTTTTTTTTTTTTTTTAGTAACCTAGACCTTTTCTGCCACAGAAAAGTGATTTTCTACCAAGGTTGTAATTTTTATACAGTTGGGTAGAGAATACTTTTGCATATTTTTTTTAAACAAAGGTAAATACAACATGATTTTGAAATGAAAATGTAACACTGCAAATGGTAGAATTTGGTGGCATAAATCACCCCACAATTCCACTACAAGACTATTGCCTCAAATCTGGCACAGGTACAAATGTTTGATTTTTTTTTAAACTTGGTTGCTTATAAGATTTTAATAATGCCTTTTGGTTGGGATCGAAAAAAAATGCATTTATTTAGAGGCACTTGCTCTGTGCACATTCCTTTCTCAAACTACTGTATAATACGGTTGTCTAATTAGAACCAATGTTGTATAGCTATCCCAGTATCAAATCAACATTTAAGGCTTCTGCATTGTCTGCTTCTCCTTGTGCCTAGGCTCAGCCTCTGTCTTTGTGCAATGAACCCTGCCATAAAGGTCACAGCAAGAGCAAGAAGGAAGGGAAGCCATTTTGTTGTTACGATTGCTTTCCATGTCCAAAAGGAAAAGTTTCAAACCAGATAAGTAAGGCTATCATGGATTGAATTTGAATTTGTAAGCAAGTGGTGGTATTTGTAAAACAGCATGTAAAGATCAGGCTGGATAGAAGTTGGTCTTCTCCTTTGTGTGAATGTGTCAGGGTAATGATTTAAGAGCTTACCATGATTACGATGATGTAATGTTGGGAATGTGCCAGAAAGGTTTCTGGGCTGATACCACTTTAAGATCCTGTAATAAGAAGAGGCCCTGATGGGGCGTATCTCTCTCTTCATGTGTACTTCCATGCAGTAATTGTTGATTTCTGTTTGTTTGAGGTCTGACTAAAGTACTTGTATGTATGCATTATTTGTAGATAAAATCACTATTTAAAATGCAAACCTCTGTATCAGCTCTGAGATTCAGTTGCCAAGAATGTTATAAGGAATGAAAGGAGGCTGGAGGAGTTGGAAAGTTCAAGTTTATTTTGTATGTCGCATTAAGAAATTTTAGCTGCAGTTAATTGGTTCTCGTGATTAACAAAGTGTAAGAAGTGGGAGGAGAGAAAGTGGATTGTGTGAAACGCACTGAAAATGACTTTCAGTTTTGGAAATTTCCATAGATGTACCAGAGCTGTTCCTAATAAATCAATTGGAGATTATGCTTGTCTCGGAGTGATTGATCACCATGGACAATTTCTGCATGCCTAACACTCTGTATTTGCTCCTGGGTTGTCTCACATAGTCACACTGTTCGCACTCTGACAGAATGCCAGAGGCATCTTCAGGATCCAGTGCATTGCCCAGTAGGGTAATTTAAAAAGTAAAATGTCCATCACAAGAGCTACACTATAGCTTTCATGATTATTTCCTTCCTGTAGATCCCTTTTGGGATAGGGGCTTGATCCAATTGTTTATCCAGATCTGAAACATATCTGAAAACAGGGATCCATGTTTCCAATGTTATGGGAAATAGCTTGACTTTTTAATTTTCTTTTTATATAATGGCTTAAAATACATCCACATGTATCCGCACTACAAAGAATGTAAAGGGAGGATTTTGGAAGCATCAAAATTTGAGTTCATATCTATGTATGAAATTTATGTAATTATTTTACCTTTTTATTTTGCCTTTATTACGGTCAACCCTTGAAACGGTGACAAATCCAAACGCCATCTCGGGATTGCCACACAAGGGGGAGGAACATCTAACAGACAGTGGGTGGTGGTACTCACAAGCAAACAGCATTGGCAGCCAGAACTGTGATTGATGAAGGCGGAAGTGTGAGTGCTAAGCAAGACTGGCCCAGAAGCAAAACCAATGATTTGCTGGTTGTTTGGCCAGATCAGCTGGAAGGACGGTGTGATGCCAGCCTACTTAGGCAGCTGGGAGGCGGAGGGTCCTAGCGCTAACTATGTTTCATCTGAACTCACTGTGTGCCTAGATTCTACCTCAATAAACCATGAGTGACATCCTGATTGTGGTTTTGGTACAGAGCTTGAGAATTACTTTATAAGTAACTCAAGCTGGTGAATATGCAAAAACTCCTTTCTCTTCCTCTTTTCCTCACAACAAGATTATTGTGAGGTTGAATGGGTGAGAGAAAGTAACAGGCCCAAAGTCGTCCAACTGTATCTCCTTTGTAAGATGGGAGTAGAGATGAAACTTTATTTACAAATCTTTCCTGTTCAACATGCTATTTTTTATGCATGGGGTGGGAGGACTGTTACTGTTATTCTTTTCTCAAGATAAACAAGATTATCAGAAGCAAAACACATATCAACAATGTCTTTTTAAAAAAAAATGGAATTGTGTTTTGAGTCCCCAGTTTCTACCGACAATCAGTTTTAAGGAAATGGATTCACATCTCTAAGGAATAAATGTGGAACTTTATTCAAATGTTTCAAACTACCTCATCTGTGGCAGATGAAAAGGACAAACCTGCCCATTTTCTGCATAATGGTCTAACAGTGAGACTCAGGTTCCAGTCAGGTTTACCCATTGAATATCATGGTCAGCTTGGCCCTCTCCCTAAGTTGTCACTGGGTTCTTATTATACACTGCTCAAAGAAATAAAGGGAACACAAAAATAAGACATCCTAGATCTGAATGAATGAAATATTCTTATTAAATACTTTGTTCATTATATAGTTGAATGTGCTGACAACAAAATCACACAAAAATTATCAATGGAAATCAAATTTAGCAACCCATGGAGGTCTGGATTTGGAGTTACACTCAAAATTAAAGTGGAAAAAAACACTACAGGCTGACCCAACTCCTTAAAACAAGTCAGAATGAGGCTCAGTAGTGTGTGTGGCCTCCACGTGCCTGTATGACCTCCCTACAATGCCTGGGCATGCTCCTGATGAGATGACGGATGGTCCCCTGAGGGATCTCCTCCCACACCTGGACTAAAGCATCCCTCAACTCCTGGACAGTCTGTGGTGCAACGTGGCGTTGGTGGATCGAGTGAGACATGATGTCCCAGATGTGCTCAATTGGATCCAGGTTTGGGGAACGGGCGGGCCAGTCCATAGCATCAATGCCTTCGTCTTGCAGGAACTGCTGACACACTCCAGCCACATGGGGTCTAGCATTGTCTTGCATTAGGAGGAACCCAGGGCCAACTGCACCAGCATATGGTCTCACAGGGGGTCTGAGGATCTCATCTCGGTACCTAATGGCAGTCAGGCTACCTCTGGCGAGCACATGGATGGCTGTGTGGCCCCCTAAAGAAATGCCACCCCATACCATTACTGACCCACTGCCAAACCGGTCATGCTAGAGGATGTTTCAGGCAGCAGAACGTTCTCTACGGTGTCTCCAGACCCTGTCATGTCTGTCACATGTGCTCAGTGTGAACCTGCTTTCATCTGTGAAAAGCACAAGGCACCAGTGGCGAATTTGCCAATCTTGGTGTTCTCTGGCAAATGCCAAACGTCCTGCACGGTGTTGGGCTGTAAGCACAACACCCACCTCTGAACGTTGGGCCCTCATACCACCCTCATGGAGTCTGTTTCTGACCGTTTGAGCAGCCACATGCACATTTGTGGCCCATTAGAGGTCATTTTGCAGTGCTCTTGCAGTGCTCCTGCTGTCCCTCCTTGCACAAAGGTGGAGGTAGCGGTCCTGATGCTGGGTTGTTGCCCTCCTACGGCCTCCTCCATGTCTCCTGATGTACTGGCCTGTCTCCTGTTAGCGCCTCCATGCTCTGGGCACTATGCTGACAGACACAGCAAACCTTCTTGCCACAGCTCGTATTGATGTGCCATTCTGGATGAGCTTCACTACCTGAGCCACTTGTGTGGGTTGTAGACTCCGTCTCATGCTATCACTAGAGTGAAAGCACCACCAGTATTCAAAAGTGACCAAACCATCAGCCAGAAAGCATAGGAACTGAGAAGTGGTCTGTGGTCACCACCTGCAAAACCACTCCTTTATTGGGAATGTCTTGCTACCTGCCTATGCTTTCCACCTGTTCTCTATTCCATTTGCACAATAGCATGTGAAATTTATTGTCAATCAGTGTTGCTACCTAAGTGGACAGTTTGATTTCACAGAAGTGTGATTGACTTGGAGTTACATTGTATTGCTTAAGTGTTCCCTTTATTTTTTTTTGAGCAGTGTAGTTGGAAAAGCTGGAAAACAGAGGGCTAGTTGTATTGCTTAGAGCAGGGTTTATCAAACTTAAGGCCCATGGGCTGGATCTGGCCCACAGGGTACTTAAATCTGCCCATGGAATTAGCTTGGAAATAGCAAAGGACTTGCCCATAGTGCCTCTGGCAGTCAAAATGGGGCATGGGGGGTACATGCTCTCCCACACCCAATTTTCAGCCTAGATGGTTCCTGCACCACCCAGCTAACCAAAATGATTTGCATATGGCCCGCTGCACCCCATTTTGGCCAGCAGGGTGCTGCCAGAAGCTGTCCAGGCTAAAACAGGGCACGGGGGCTGTGTGTGGCCCCTCCTGCTCCCTCTTTTGGTCAGCAAGGTGCTGCAGGAGGCATTCGTCCCATCTCCCCCTCTGCCAGGCCCATGGAGGAGAATTACAAGGCTAATCCAGCCCTCAAAGAAATCTAGTTTGACACCCCTGGCTTAGAGCATCTGAAGGAAAGGTGGATATATACTTAATGAACGCATAACAAACAAATTGACATTTGTTTGAGCCATGCCTAATACCTCAATCATTTCTTGAAATTGGTGCAATTTTATTTGGAGATCATTTTATGTAATGAGCCATTCTTTGTAACTTGACTAGACTTGCCAAATTCTTAATAACAAAAGTTGTTTATTTTTTCCTTTTCAGATATGGATTTTTGTTACCAGTGTCCAGAAGATCACTATCCCAGCAAAGCCCAGGATCAGTGCATTCCAAAGGAGATTAGCTTTCTATCTTTCCAAGAACCTTTAGGGATCACCTTGGCTATTGTTGCTCTTTTATTTTCCTCCATCACAGCTCTGGTCCTCATGATCTTTGTTCAGCACAAGGACACTCCCATAGTCAAGGCCAACAATCGGGGCCTCAGCTACACCCTCCTGGTCTCCCTTCTGCTTTCCTTTCTCTGCCCTTTGCTTTTCATTGGTCAGCCTCAGAGGGCAACATGTCTTCTTCGCCAAACTGCTTTTGGAATCATTTTCTCTGTGGCAGTTTCTTGCATGGTGGCAAAAACCCTCACTGTGGTTTTAGCTTTCATGGCCACCAGGCCAGGCTCCCAGATGAGGTCATGGGTTGGAAAAAGACTGGCACTTTTTATAGTGCTTTCCTGCTCTTTTGTTCAAACTACTGTTTGTACTGTGTGGCTGGTGGTCTCTGCTCCCTTCCCAGATCTTGACATGAAAGCTTCACCTCAAGAAATAATCCTAGAGTGCAATGAAGGCTCTGCTGCCATGTTTTATTGCATGCTGGGTTTCATTGGTCTCTTGGCCAAGATCAGCTTTACAGTGGCTTTCCTTGGCAGGAAACTCCCAGACAGTTTCAATGAAGCCAAATTTATCACCCTTAGCATGCTGCTCTTTTGCAGTGTCTGGATCTCTTTTGTTCCAGCTTACCAGAGCACCAAAGGGAAATATATGGTGGCTGTGGAGATCTTCTCTATCTTAGGCTCAAGTGCTGGATTATTGGTTCTCATTTTCTCTCCCAAACTTTATATCATCTTGATAAAACCTGAGCTGAATAACAGGCAACAACTCATAAGAAAAATCTGCATAAAGTGATTATAGGAGTTAATCTCCTTGTACACAAGAGAAGTTAGATTAGTGGCAAAACCTTTCTGGGTTTGCAATGACAAATGACCTAAATGTTTTTCAAAACAGAAAAGCTGAGCATAAATTTAATACTAAAATATATTATGTTCTATATTGCTTCATTCAATCATGGTTATGGGTAATAAAGAGAATGATTTACCTCATAGTATGGGCAAACTTCCTGAGTATGAGACCTTTAAAAAGTGAACCATCCTGCCCCCTGAAGCCATTACATTCAATGAGTCACAATAATTGAAGAGATTGTATAGAAAAATTCTGAACTGAAGCTTGGTGGTTCAAATCTGGATTGTTACTTAATGAACTCGAATGAAATAAACATATGGATGACAAACATGACATTTCAAAGCAAGCCCCAAAGGAGATGGGCTTTCATCTTAACACCATTTGTGTCATCTTGCTTGTTTTGACCCTATGTGAATGTACCACTAAACTGGTCTCTTGTTTTAGGAAGTCACATTATTTTGAAACTTTTTAGGGAAAGAGAAAACCTTTGCTGAAATCATGGGTTAGAAAATTATTTTCTGCTTCTACATAGGAAAGAATTTATAATGATGATGAGTAGGTGTTTGACTTCCCCATAATTATCCAATTGATGCTAATTACTTGGACAATTCCTTTAGAGCAGGGGTCCCCAACCACTGGTCCGTGGACCGGTACCGGTCCGTGGAACAAGTCCTACCGGCCGCTGGCTTGCTGGCGCCGCCATCTTGTTTTGATGAAAAAGTGCTTCCGGTGAGCTTTTCCAGGTAGAAAGCTCACCGGAAGCACTTTTTCATCAAAACAAGATGGCGGCGCCAGCTGATGTCGGTACCAGGCCGCACCATAAAAAGGTTGGGGATACCGGACAGCCGGCGGCGTAAAAAAGGTTGGGGATCACTGCTTTAGAGGACAAGGGATTTCCTGGTAGTGACCTGGTAGCAAAACAGAGAATCAAGATTGAAGAACCTTCTTAATTTGGGCTTTTGAAATAATTGGGTGCCCTAGATATACTAATGAAGTTGACATTGCTGCCCATGCAAAAACAACAGCATTTGGATGATTGGAAAAGAACAAGTGACATGAAGTTAAGGAGAAGATGTGTATTCATGATGATGAAGTTTATTCTTTTGATACTGCTGCTACTTCCTTGGACAACATGTGACATTCCAGTTGCTAAATGCATAATCAGTGACCCTCGGAAAATCAATCATAAATATTACCAGTCAGGAGATGTTGTCATAACTGGCATTAGTTTGCAGAGCTACGTGTTTTCCAATCCTCTCAATTTAGAAAGGCATCCCTCTTATGAAGTCCTTGATGAGCTCATGTAAGCAATTGGTGCCTTGTACCAAATGTAAAAGGTTGTGAGATTCTCCTTGTTTTCATATTTTCAATCAAAAAGGATAGCAACACACTATTCTTAAACTTAAATGGGCCAGAATTTTCATCCATTAAAAATTATGAACAGTTAATTCAGCAATTTAGACAGTCTTCCCAAGCAAGTTATCAGCTAAAGATTCACTGGGTGGAGAAATTAAGATGGATTTAAATCCCTTCATTGTGCCATATTATTCTCATACTCATTATTGTCTTTCTGTAACTTACCATTCATTTTAAGAGAATTTATTTGTTTATAAAATTTGTTGGCTGCCCATCTTACCATAGTAATTTTATTTTAATTTTATAATTTTATGGATGTAAGAACTGTCAATTTCACATTCCTGGTACAAAGGAAGACTGACAATTATTTATTTTCTCTTAAAAAAACATCCTATCTTTCAGTAGGCATGGTGAAATGAAGAGTTAAGTGAAAACTGTCAAAAATGTAAGTTAGAAAAACAATCCCTAACAATCTCAAGGTGGTATTTGAATATTGTGCATGGAATAAATTGAACTTGCAACTAAGTAGTATGCTTGGGTATTGGTTAAAAATATAGTAATGGGAAGCTCACCTGCCAAAGGTAGGATGCTCAATTAACCTAAATCCTATATCTACACTATTAGTAGGCCATGCTACTAATGACTACACTGTAGTTCCTACTAAAATATACAGTTGTAGAACTCTCCATACATAGCTAAGATCATGTCCCATTTCCTTTCAGAGATATTCCCTTAATAGAAATTAAAGTTAACATGGAGTTGGATTTTTTGAAATAAACATCCAGACATTAATTATTACACAGAAATTTAAGGTCACTTCATTGAAATGTAAGCATTTTTGTACCAATTTCTTTTTAAAGCACTATTTTGACAATGATTTGGAAAGTCCTCAAATGGTGGAATACATTTTTTCAAATGAAAATTGTGGAGAACGATGAAATACAAGCGATTATTGCATGTAGGGGATGAGATGAAATTACTTTCCAACCTCCACCAGATTTTGGAAAATAGAGAAAGGTCAAGACTTGGTCCCTTTACTTAAGCTCCATTTTAATGGGACGTTCTTATATCTTTTCATTTTCTTCCACCTAGTGTAAAAATATGAAACGAATCTCAATCCTTCAAAGAATATAAAATTTACCAGCACTCATCCTATCTACACGGTCTTTCTTTTCTTTATAGCTTGGATATGGGTCTTCTCCTATTATTAATGACCAATCTGAACAATTCCACATCCAATGGATGTTCCTGAATATAAACCAGCAATATGTGCGGATGCTCCAGTTGCTTATTCTTTTTTCATGGACCTGGATTGGAGTCATTTATATACAAGATGACAGGAGCTTCAGTTTTATCCAGAATGAACTTCCCAAGTTATCTCAGGAGGTATCTGCTTTGACTTTATCAAACCATTCCCAAATGTGTATTTCAAAACTGGCATTCATGAAATGATAGAGTCCTGGTTTAAACTGTACCTCTTGATTAGCAACAGCACAGCCAGTGTTGTGTTCTTACATGGTGAAATTCACACTACAATCTTTCTGAGAATGTTTCCCAGAATTTTGGAACTTCAAAATGTACAAATGAAGAGAGGCAAAGTCTGGATGATGACCACACAGATGGATTTCACTTCTCTTCCCTTTCAACAGTCTTGGGATATAGATATCCTTCATGGTTCCTTAGCTTTTGCAACTCAGTCAAAAGAGCTGATGTGTTTCCAAAATTTTCTTAAGATGAGAAACCCTAACGTGGAGACCAGGGATGGTTTTATTAAGGACTTTTGGAAACAGGCATTTGATTGTTCCATCCCAACTTCCATGGAAGAGGACAATGTTTGGAATCACTGCACTGGGGAAGAGAAGCTAGAGGCTCTTCCTAAGTCTGTTTTTGACATGAACATAACTGCCCATAGCTATAGTGTTTACAATGCAGTTTATGCTGTAGCCCCATCATTGTAGTCTATGACTTCCTTAAATCTCAAACACAGAACTATGTCTGAAAAAATAAAAAATAAACTCTTGAATCAACAACTATGGCAGGTAATGTCCTGATTACCCAAACAGAAGGGAGACTGTCTACATCTTTACTGAACCTGATGTTTGTGCATTTTAGAAGAGGTATACCATTTTCTTCCATCATTTCACAGGTCTTCTTGCTTACAATTTACTTTTGGTGAATGTAAGGTACTTGATTTTCCTGGTGGATGTCAAAATCCAACAGCACTGATTCATCAGCAGTTCATTATCTGCTGACCATGATGTGAGAGTTAGGGTCTAAAAGAGATTAAAAATATATTGGGTTCCTTCTTGATTATTACTCAGCATGCTCTTTGTTTTCAGAGTTTGATAACTTCAGATCTCATTCTTTGCATCTCTGGAGGGCACACATAGGCAGCAGATGATCTCTGAATCTCCTCCTGTTAGGATATCGGGGCCACACGTTTCTTATCTCTATCATGTATATTATTAAATGCCTTGGGCTGCATTCTTTTCTCAGGAATGTTTGCATGGACAACCAGAACTCTACATCTTTCAACATTTTTGTAATGGCTAATAACAACTACATTAAAATATTTCTATAATGGTTATGTAATAACGTTATTTAGCCAGGTCCAAAAGGATAGCATACTCCCATAAGAACAAAATGTCAGGGAACACCACATTTTCAATGAAAAGACTAATTCTGTGACTATTGTTGATATCATCCAAATCACAATTAGGAACAGTAAAGGATATTCCAATGATGCAAATGAGATATTAGGATCCTGGTTCCTTTCTTGACTAATTTTTCCATTCAAGGTGATTCCTGTGAAAAATAAATATCTTAATGCTTGAATTTGCTTGTGTTCTTCATTCTTTTTGGTTTTTTTAAAAAAGAGATAACCTATATCCCTGGAAGCAATGATAAATTGGTTTCACTCTTTATATTTTGTTTACCATATTAGCCATATTATAAATAAACAAATATTAGACAACAGATTAACTATATTTAATCATGTTTATTTAAGCAGACATTGGTACTTCTATGTTATAAAATATTTTTATCTTTTAATTGGTATTATTTTTGTGTTCATTTATTATTTATATTTCTTTCCACTTTAAATTAGTTTCACAGCTTTCTAAGAAAAGTCTCATTTAACAACAGTGTTGGGGAAATGATTTCCTTTGATCAAAATGGAAATCTGGAAGCAGGATTTGATATTATCAACTGGGTTACATTCCCAAATCTAAGTCTACATCGAGTTAAAGTGGGAAAATTTGATCTCAGAGAACCCAAAGGCAAAGTTTCCAGTGTTAATGTCAAAGCCATTAGGTGGCCAAGAAGGTTTAGCCAGGTATTTTCCCCATACATTTGGGGTTCAGCTCATTGGTTCAGGCTACAGTTAATGAAATTGGTTGTATGGTCATATATAAGTATATGGAAGTTAGTTGAACTTATTTCCATTTTTTTTTAGTAACCTAGACCTTTTCTGCCACAGAAAAGTGATTTTCTACCAAGGTTATAATTTTTATACAGTCGGGTAGAGAATACTTTTGCATATATATTTTTTAAAAAGGTGAATACAACATGATTTTGAAATGAAAATGTAACACTGCAAATGGTAGAATTTGGTGGCATATTTCACCCCACAATTCCACTACAAGACTATTGCCTCAAATCTGGCACAGGTACAAATGTTTGATTTTTTTTTAACTTGGTTGCTTATAAGATTTTAATAATGCCTTTTGGTTGGGATCGAAAAAAAATGCATTTATTTAGAGGCACTTGCTCTGTGCACATTCCTTTCTCAAACTACTGTATAATACGGTTGTCTAATTAGAACCAATGTTGTATAGCTATCCCAGTATCAAATCAACATTTAAGGCTTCTGCATTGTCTGCTTTTCCTTGTGCCTAGGCTCAGCCTCTGTCTTTGTGCAATGAACCCTGCCATAAAGGTCACAGCAAGAGCAAGAAGGAAGGGAAGCCATTTTGTTGTTACGATTGCTTTCCATGTCCAAAAGGAAAAGTTTCAAATCAGATGGGTAAGAATGTCATGGACTGAGTTTGAATTTGGAAGCAGTTGGTGGGATTCATAATTGATCACATAGAGATCAAGTTGAAAAGAAAGAGTTGTTTCTCTCTGTGGGCTTTAAGGCATTTAGGAGATCACCATTGGCCATGCCTCCTTTGCCTGCAGCAACCCACCTCAGTTGATTCATAGCCAGTTTTCTTCCTTTGCTGGTCCTCCCTCCCTATATATATGTAGGTCTAGGTATGTTCAGGTCTTTTCCCATGTAAGATTAAGAGTATCTTGGCGATCTTTCAGTGAGGTCCCACTCACCATCCTCAGGCTGGTGCTTTTGGCTTCGTGCCAGTGCAAGCAGTGTGTGATCAGAGCTGCCGTCTCTCTTTAAATACTGGTGGCGGGGGCTGGTGTGCTGGGCTGCTGCCTCTTGATTGGTTGATGGAGTTGATGTTGGTGTGATGGCCTTGTGAGTTTTGTTGTAGAGATATCCTGGATCTTGTGCTGTAATCTCCTGGGTCGTTTGTGTTGTAGTGATCTTTTTTCCATTAGCCTCTCATGTTTTAACGGCTTGGGTAATGGGTTGTGTGATAGGCTTGCGAGTTCTTTTGTTGTGGTATCCTGGGTCCTGCATTGTAATCTCCTGGGTCGTTTGTGTTTTGATCTCTTTTCCATTAGCCTCCTGTGTAGTAACGGCTTGGGTAATGGGTTGTGAGACTTATTGCTGTGGTATCGTTGGTCTTGTGCTGTGATATCCTGGGTCATTTGCTGTGTTGCAACTTCTTGAGTTCTTGTGGTATAATTTCCTGAGTTTTCTGATGTGATATCCTGAGCGGGTGGCTGTGATGTAGCATTCTGGGTTTTAGTCTGGCTTCGAGTTTGGGGTCTGGGTCTGTGTTCTTGGCGTATGTCAGCTTGTTTGGTTTTGGGGTCGGGGAGTGCAACAGCTGGTGAGGCAGTCATGGTCTGTTTTCTGGATGGTGGTTGTCCTTTGTTTATAGGAGGGGCTTGGGCCTGGGTCTGATGAGGGGGATTGGCGGTGGCATCATGTGTTGTTTTGGGTCTGGTGTTGGTTTTCGTGGCTGGGACTCGTTTGTTGATATGGGCTAGTTTCCAAATGTCTGGTGGGCGGGATCCCGTTTATTCATGTTATGGGGGTGTTTCTCTATTTTGATGGCTTCCCTGATTATTCTCTCATTGAAGTGTTCAGTATTGGAGATTAATTTGGTTCCCTCAAAATTAATTTCATGTCCTGTGGCTTTAAGGTGCTGGAAAAGGGAGGAAGAATTTTCTTCTTTTCTGACTGCGTTCTTGTGTTCTGTGATGCATGCATTTATTCTCCTGTTGAGTTGTCCAACATATGTGGCTGGGCCATTGTTGCATGGTATTTCATAAACTCCATGGTTTTCTAGCTGGATCTTGTCTTTGGGGTTTCTTAGGATGTTAGCTATTTTTTAGTCAGTGCAGAAGGCTGTCCTGATATTGTGTTTGTGGAGAATTTTGCTGATTTTATCTGTGGTGCCTTTGATGTAGGGGAGGAGGGCGATGCCATTGTCCTGTTCTGAGTCTCAGTTTCTGGGGGGGTGTCTCCTTTAGGATTAAGTTGGTTATTGTGTTTCTTTGGAATCCGTTGGATATTAATATGTTAGTGAGGGTGTGTAATTCTGTTCTCAGGCGGTCTTTGTCAGCTAGGCATTTGGTTGTGGAGATGAGGGTCTTGACTATGGAGTTGATCTGTGCAGGGTGGTGATGGGATTGTGCATTTAAGTAACGGTTGGTGTGTGTTTTCTTCCGGTGGATGGTGTGTCCTAGGGAGCCATTGGGTTTTTTTGTAAATTAGGACGTCCAGGAAGGGAAATTGGTTATTGGCTTCTGTTTCCATGGTGAAGTCTATTTTGGGGTGTACGCTGTTGAGATGTGTGAGGAAATTGTCCAGTTTTTCTTTCCTGTGTGGCCAAATTACAAAAGTGTCATCTATGTTGTGACTCCGAGACTTGAACCTGATCAGTCAGCAGATGTGGGTTCGAGTGATGAAGAAGATCTGGCACTGAGATTCGAGCCTGCATTATTAAGTGACTTAGAGGGGAGTCAAGCAGAGGGAGAGGAGTTGGATTTGAGAGATGAACCTGATTTATTGGAGGATTCAGAGTCCATTCCCTCCCCTGAATCTACTTCCCTAATTACACCTCAGGTGTTAATTGTTAATCAGGAAAGTGTTTCAGAGGTTTCAAGCGGTGATGAAACTGCCGGATGCTGGCTGGATGCCAGAACTAGGAGAAGATTGAGACGTCAATCTCAATTAGAAAAGAGACGTCCAGCAAAGGATTAATTAATGAGACTGACACGCCCTCTCTCAGAGGATATAAGGGAGCGTACGTGTTCGTAATTTTTGCTAGAAACAAAGTGAATTTTGCCTTGGAAAGAATTGCATCTGATTACTGCATTGTGATTTACGAACTATACAGAATTGCCGGACAGATTCTAGGAGGATTGCCAAAGAACTGTGATAACAGAGCAATTGAATCTTCTGTCTCTGGTTTTGTTTACGTAAAGTATTTGAACTCTGTAACTCGAAGTTTCATCTGTGGATACAGGTGGGACAGAACATTATTGTTTCCAGCCAAACTAAACCATCTTATAACAAAGATGGACCCAACCCAATTAAAACAACTGGTGGAGCAACAACAGCTACAAATTGACCAACTCTTACAGAACAACCAGGTTCTGCAACACCAGGTAACACAGTTGGTAAATCATCTTTCTCAGCTGCAAACTCCTGTTCCTCCCCCAGTTCCTCCCCTTAAGAAATGCCTGGTATCTGTGCCAGATAAATTCTCGGGACAGACTGATATGTTCCCGGTGTTTATGGGACAATGCCAATTATTTATGAAGATTTTCTGGATGACCGGGCTAATGTGGGGTTTATTATTAGCCTCTAATCAGGTCCGGCTGCTAGATGGGCTACTCCTCTGCTGATACAAGATAGCCCTTTACTAACTGACTACCAGGGTTTCCAGTAGCAATTACATGTCATGTTTGAGAATCCCATTAAGAGCCAAACTGTGTCCAGACGCTTGAAGGACATTCGTCAGGGGAAACGTCCTTTGCAAGAATTCATTGTGGAGTTTTGTCTGCTCTGCATGGACTCTACTTGGAATGAGTCAGCCCACATGGATGCCTTTCAGGAGGGCTTGGCTGACGACATCCAGGATGAGCTGGTACATGCAGAGTGGGCTCTAACCCTGGATGCCTTGGTCATACAATGTCTACGTATTGACGCCCGGCTTCATCAACACAAGAGCAAACAACCAGTTCCGGAACCGCCCTCTCACTCATGGCCCCAACCTCCAGTACAACCTGCACCCTTGGTCTCCCGCAATACTGTGACCAGGACCGAGGAGCCGATGGAGTTGGGTGCACTCCGCCCGCGGTTTACGGCGCAGGAATGCTCGCAAAGGTTCCAGGGAGGTTTGTGCCTTTATTGTGGGGGGTCAGAACATTTTGCCAGTTCTTGTAAACGGAGGGGGACACAAAGACCAGTGCCAGAATCAAATCCTGGGCCGTCGGAAAAACGGGGTAGACCCGACCTCGGGGAAACCTTAGGTCAGGCACGTATCTCACCACCACCCGAAATGGCTGAGGTGAACCCTGGCCCTCCCCGGCATTTACTTTTGGACATGCAGGTTTTCCTACAGTCCCGGAAGGAGGGGATTCCTGTGATTGCATTGGTGGACTCAGGGGCTACGACTAGTTTTATGGACCGGGCCTTCGCAATTCACTTTGATGTCCCTTTGGTTGCTGTGGAACCACCCATCAAGGTGGAAACCGTTGACGGGCGTGAGCTTAAGTCGGGGTCCATTCCCTTTGCTACCCAGCCACTGCGTTTGGTTATCGGAGAGCACGAGGAGGCGATTAGCTTCTACATCACCTCGGACCTTCATCTCCCTTTGGTTCTCGGCGTGTCCTGTCGACGATTGCATGATCCTTTGGTGGCTTGGGCGCAGAACGCCATTTCGTTCCCAAGTCTCCAGTGCGTGGATCATCTGAGACATATCTGCGCTAGTCAGGACATCACCGCCTCCGCTGTTTCCATACCACCGGAGCTATCAGACTTCTCCGACGTTTTCAGCGAGAAGCAGGTGGATCAGTTACCACCGCATCGAGCCTATGACTGTTCTGTGGACCTTTTACCTGATGCTCCACTGCCCAACGGTCGATTATATTTCATGTCTGAGCCCGAATTGGCTGCTCTTCGAGAGTTTCTGGATAAGAACTTGGCCCGGGGATTTACGGGACATGCTGGATTGGTTTGTGGTGGTGTACCTGGACGACATTTTGATCTACTCTCGGTCCAGGGATAGCCACCTTCGCCAAGTCCGTCAGGTATTACAACGTCTTCGGGAGCATAAACTCTATGCGAAGCTGGAGAAATGCCTCTTTTTCCAGACTTCCATGGAGTTCTTGGGGCATATCATCTCTCCCGAGGGCATTGCCATTGACCCAAGGAAAGTAGAGGCCTTGTGTAGTTGGGAACCCCCTCGTCGAGTAAAGGATGTGCAATGTCTCTTGGGGTTCGCTAATTACTACAGGACCTTCATCCCGGACTTTGCCAAGCTGATGGATCCCGTCACCCAGCTCCTTCGCAAGAAGGTCCCGTTCCAGTGGGGCCCCCCGCAGCAATGGGCTTTTGAGGCTCTAAAGAAAGTCTTCATTGCCGAAACTATATTGAGGCATCCTGATCTGAATCGTCCATTTGTGGTCGAGACAGATGCCTCCAATGTAGCTATTGGGGTGGTATTGCTACAAGCCCCAACGGATTGCACACCTTTTTTCCCGTGCGCATACTATTCAAGGAAGCTCACAACTTCTGAGCGCAATTATACCATTTGGGAAAAAGAGTTGCTGGCTATCAAGGCTGCGTTCGAGACCTGGCGACATCATCTGGAGGGGGCTCGGCACAAGGTGGAGGTTTGGACGGATCACCGTAACCTGGAACATTTGTCCAAGAAGTTGAACCAACGACAGATCCGGTGGTCATTGTTCTTCGCTAGGTTCAACTTTTCAGTCACATACGTTCCCAGTGGGCAAAATCGGAGAGCGGATGCCCTATCTCATAAACCCGAGTATCATAGTCCCGAGGACCCTCTTCCTCCACATACGGTCCTTCCACCGGAAGCTTTGGCTGTTATTCATACCTGGTGGATTTGAGGGCTCGAGTAAGAGAGGCGCAGCGCGTAGACGCTTGGTCACAGCAAAGAATGGGGGAAGTTGGACCTGACTCCCCATGGATTCTAGAGGAGGGCTTGCTATGGCATCGAGGACTATTGTACGTACCCACTAGGACGCTTCGAGCCCTCATCATGACTCAATGTTATGACAATCCTGCTGCTGGCCATTTTGGCTTCTTTAAAACTCTTCACCTCGTCACACAGACTTTTTGGTGGCCACGAGTCTGACATGACGTTTTTTCTTACGTCACCTCTTGTATTACATGTCGACAAGTGAAGGCTGCGTTGGGTGCACCTCCTGGACTCCTTCAACCGCTGCCGACTCCGGGTAGACCATGGGGGGCGATCTCCATGGACTTTTTGACCCTCATCATCGGGTTATACGACGGTACTCGTGGTGGTTGACATGCTCACCAAGATGGCTCATTTTATCCCTTGTCGGAAGTTGCCATCGGCCCGCACTACTGCCCAGTTATTTCTGCAGCATGTTTTCCGTTTACATGGTCTGCTAGACAGAGTGGTTTCGGATTGCGGTGTCCAGTTTACTGCTCAGTTTTGGAAAAACCTCATGACGGCATTACAAGTGCAGATGTGTTTGGCATCGGCGCACCATCCGGAGACTGATGGCGGGACTGAGAAAGTTATTGGCATCCTCACTCAATATCTGAGATGTTTTGTCAACCATCGGCAGAATGATTGGGTGATTTACCTCCCTTTGGCGGAGTTTGCCTTTAACAATTCGCAGGATACATCTACTCGCGTAACGCCATTTTACGCGAACGTGGGCTACCATCCACGATTTTTCCCGTTGTCAATTGTGGACTCCCCGATCCCAGAAATGCGAGAATTTCTCGAGGAGTTGCAGTCGGTTCACCGATTAGTGGCGCAACAACTGGAACGGGCGAAGGAGGACTACAAACGGTTTGCGGATCGTTCACGTCGAGCGACGCCTCTGCTAGCTGTGGGTGACAAGGTGTGGTTATCCACAAAGCACCTTTGGGTCGATCGCCCAATTAAGAAGTTGGAACACTGCTTCATTGGTCCATTCCCTATTGAGGCGGTCATCAATCACGTCGCGTATCGACTCACCCTGCCACGCTCCATGCGCATTCATCCTGTCTTCCACCATTCCCTTCTGGTTCCTGAATCCCCATCGTGTACACTCCATTCTCCCGAAGGTGCGACTTCTCCATCGGTACCCAATGATGAGACCGTCGCTGATGACACGGTTGTCAGCGTTCAGGATTCTCGCTGGTTGAAAGGACGCTTTCAGTATCTTGTCAGGAGGATGGCAGATGGCGCGGAGGTTCTCTCTTGGGTGGATGCTTCCATGGTTCGTGCTTCGGACCTTATCCGGAGGTTCCATGAACACTCCCCGTCGAAACCGCATCCAGTTCATCAGACTCAGGGGAAGGGCCCTGCGGTGAGGGATAGTGTTGTGACTCCGAGACTTGAACCTGATCAGTCAGCAGATGTGGGTTCGAGTGATGAAGAAGATCTGGCACTGAGATTTGAGCCTGCATTATTAAGTGACTTAGAGGGGAGTCAAGTAGAGGGAGAGGAGTTGGATTTGAGAGATGAACCTGATTTATTGGAGGATTCAGAGTCCATTCCCTCCCCTGAATCTACTTCCCTAATTACACCTCAGGTGTTAACTGTTAATCAGGAAAGTGTGTCAGACGTTTCAAGCGGTGATGAAACTGCTGGATGCTGGCTGGATGCCAGAACTAGGAGAAGATTGAGACGTCAATCTCAATTAGAAAAGAGACGTCCAGCAAAAGATTAATTAATGAGACTGGACAGACCAATAGAAGAATAAGTACCCGCCTGGATGAACACAAAAATGCAGTAAAAAAGTTGGAACACGCTTCCTCACTAGTCCAACACATGAAAGCCACAGGTCATAGCATCGACTTCAATGGCACCAAAACCCTAGCCACTATAGAAAACCCCAGCCACAGAATTATCAGAGAAGCAATAGAGATTGAAAAAAGACCTGAAAGCATGAATAGAAGAGATGATTCCACCAGATTCCACCACAAACAAAAAAATCTCCACACCACAAGGCAGGCAAACACTTGGGCACAAACAGATCCCCCCTGATAACTCCAGCTCAAACACACCCCAACCAGGCACCCAGACGAAACCTAGCTTCCTAATAAATGATAGCCATCTGTTTATCCGAAGCCAAGCTGCATTAAAAGCCTCCAATACATGAAACACAATGTTGCCAGCCAATCAAGACAAAAAAAAATGCTACAAAACAGACAGAAGATATTAGAAACACCAATCAAGCAGAACACAGCAAACTCCAAGACCAATAGACCAAGACACCCAAACAATCAGGATGAAGAACACAGTAGTAGGCTAGCACCAAATTTAAAACAGAAATGGCTGTGAAAGTCTGACTCACAGATGAACACAATACAGAAGCCTGATGATGGCAAATGAGATTCTGCCGAAACACCGCTACAACTTTAAAAGCACAACTATAATGACGTGGGAAAATACCCTAACAAAGCTGAATATCATACACACACACACACATACACACATATATATCACACAAGAGCCTTTTAAAGAGGCTGCACTTTCCAGCAAATTGGGTGGCTCCAGAGCCATGATTCTGACTCGTTGTGCAGATGGGGACAGGGTGCAGTTAAAAAGAGAAGGTGTCTGTGATGAATCAGGGTGGGATACAAAAGCAACAAAGTCACAAAAACAAGTGAAGTCCCTTTAATTCCTTCAACTTAGCTTCAAAGTTCCAATAATCATTGACTGGAGAAAAAAACTCCCCCACAAACAGTTGTGAAAAGGAAGAAATGCCGTTCAAACTCAAAATACATATAAATTATTAATTAGAAAAACAACACAAACCAGACTGAAGCAATTAATGAGACAAGGCAGAATAAGGGCTTGAAGACATCCACAGATATTGAAATATACACACTGGGAAGGATGCCAGAACTCAGATAAATGAAAGACTAGCATTATTTCACACTTTGCTTCCAGCACTGGGCCATGCGCAGTTTGTTCTTTTAAACAGTCCTCACAGCTGCAACCCATGAAGGGGATCAGGGCCCTTTCTTCCCCCATAGACCATGCCATTCACATTTCTCCCTTATCTGTTCCTCCCTGCATGCCCTAGGATGAAGAGGGGATGGGCCTGGGTCTTCATCTGAATGCCCAGCTGGCCTGTGCCCTTCCCCAGTTTCCTCCAGAACCTTCAGAGCCACACTCCCACTCCCTGTTGGCTGTTCCTCCTCTTCCTCGGAATCAGATTCCAACTGGTGCATGACAGTGTCAGAGGGGTACAGACAGATTTGAGTGTGTTGAGGGTTGACCAGGAAGGGAGGGAGGGGCATCTCTAGGAGTCGTTGCAGAGATGACTTTGCTTGCAGCTCATTCAGCTCCAATGAAATGAAAGGGAGGAGGAGGAGCAAGCCTGGTGTGGTTTCTGGCATTGCAGGGAATGGCATGGCAGGTGAACAGCAGTGATATGTGGGAAACATGGCAGAAGCCTCGCACAGCAGCCTTGAGCCACCTCTCTTCCCTCACAACGTCAGCAGCCTTGCACTGTGTCCCTTCCCTCCCCACTCGCAGTGCCACCAGCCTTGTGCTGTCACTGTTTGCCTCCCATAATTCCAGAAATGATGCACCACCACACCTCTTCCCCTCTTCCCCAGCCTACCACCAATCATGATTTTAACATCCTGGACACAAATTGTTTCAACTCCTACCCTCAAAACGATGCTATAAAGCAATGCACACCTAGACATAAGAACAACTAGACACAAGAACAGGTTTTTCACATCACTCTACTAAACAAATAATTCCCTCAACATTGGCCAACTATTTACTATGTCTGCATTACTATTACTATTAGTCTTGACATCATTCCTATCACTCATCTCCTCCCACTTATGACTGTATGACTGTAACTTTGTTACTTGTATCCTTACAATTTATATTGGCTGTTTCCTAGTATGATTTGATTGCTTAGTTGTACCCTATGGCCATTATTAAGTGTTGTACCTGATGATTCTTGACTCTTGATGAATGTACCTTTTCTTTTATGTACATTGAAAGCATTTGTACCGAGACAAATTCCTTGTGTATCTAATTACACTTGGCCAATAAAGAATTCATTCATTCATACTGCACATTGCCCGCCCACACAAAACTCCCTCAGTCACCCACCACCCAAGAGCCACTACTGCTTCTCACCATCCGATTGGCTCAGGGCTATTTATCCCATGCAGAGAAAGTCCAAGGTCAAACGGTGTCAGTGCAAATGGGCAGGGGTGAAGGGTGAGGGGTGAAGGGCCAGGATCCATTGGCCATGGAAAATGGCTGAGGGAGGGCAATGGGGGAGAAAAGATGGCTTTAAATTGACTGAGATGGGTGGCTGGGGGCAAAAGGGGCACAATGAAGGGTTGATGCCTAAACATCCCATTCCAGATTCCAGTGATACCCCCAGAATCCAGTAGATTGGTCAATTGGATAGTTAAAGGAAAAGAGTTTCTATTGCAAGATAGCATGATGGCTTTCAAAATTATCTCCTTTTGGAGGCCTAGTTCCGTATCCAGATCTGGAAGAGAAAGCTGATAACAAGGATCCATGTTTCCAATATTATAGGAAATAGTTTGATTTTTAAAAAATGATTTATTATTATTATTTTTAAAAATGGCACATACTATCAAGAAAAAAATACCTACATTACAATGAACACAAAGTAAAGATTTTCCAGTCATCAAAATTTGATTTCATATTTAGGAAACATAGGAAACCCAGTTTTACATATTAAATCCTTTGCTGCTCACCCTACTACTTTTTACAATTGGGGTTAGAGAATCTTACTGTTGTTCTTTTCTCCAAGACAAGAAATGAAAAGGAAAGAGATTATTTGAAATAAAACTTTTTATTCTGAAAAAAATGGAATTGTGTTCTGAATCCTCAGATTCCCCCTAGGATCAATATGTTTACTGAAACAGATTCACAACTCTGCTGAATTTTTCCCCAATTATTTCAAAATTGTCTCAGTAATAGCAGCTGAAAATATCCAGCTTCTGCCAAGATGGATTAACAACAGCATGTCTCAGATTCCAGTCTCCTTCACCCATAGAACGCCTTGGCTTTCTCACACTCTCTCCACAAAATACTGTGTTTTTGTAGTAGTGAAAGCTGGACAAAAAATGGGGCTTGGTGTGTTGCTTGGGGCTTCTGCAGGAAAGATGCATATAAATTGAATAAATAATAAACAAATTGATGTTAGTCTCTGCATAATACTTCATGTAAACAAACATCTGAGAATCATGCACTTGTCTTTAGAACTCACTTTGTGTACTGAGTTCTTATTTTCATTTTAATTCTATACACCAACTTCTGAATAAAGATCTGTGGCTTTTTCTTTTTCAGATATGGATTCTTGTTACCAATGTCCACAGGATCACTATCCCAGCAAAGCCCAGGATCGCTGCATTCCAAAAGAGATCAGCTTCCTATCTTTCCAAGAGCCTTTGGGGATCACCTTGGTCATTGTTGTTCTTTTATTTTCCTCCATCACAGCCATAGTTCTTGCAGTCTTTATTCAGCACAAGGACACTCCCATAGTCAAGGCCAATAACCAAGGCCTCAGCTATGCCCTACTGGTCTCCCTTCTACTTTCGTTTCTCTGCCCTTTGCTTTTCATTGGTCATAATCCCAAGTTATTGCACACATTTCAGCTTTAAAAGAGGGAAGCATTATTAACACTTGAAGCTGAAGATGAAAGATTTTGACTGATTTTCACCTCAGTAAAAATTCAAACCTTAGTTTATACCATTTTTCCTGGTCCCTAAATCAAAAAAAAAAAAAAAAAAATGTGAGATAGTGTCAATTGAATGCCTATATCTTCTTTTATGTGTTTGTGTAGACGACAAGCACAAAAATGGTTGAGGTGCCACCTTGAATTTTTGGAGCCCTGTGGACCTTGGAGACAGTAGGAGGGAGAATGAAAGGGAAGGGGAGAGAGAATTCCTCTCTTGATAACTCATTCATGAGAAATGTGCAATTAAGTTGTTTTCTTTCACGATATCACAAAGAACTTGCAATTTTGCAAGGGCAATCATCTCTCCAGTATCAACACGACAAGGGTAACTTCTACTTCACTTCCCAAAAGACAATCAATACACCTTGATACAAAAGAACAAAGATAAAAGTATGGCACAAATTGATGTTTTGCGATTCAAGAAAGATACCCAACACAGACTGGTTGGGGAACTTCATCTGATCATTCCTAGTGCAAAAATAATATTACAGGGCACTAAAGTCAGGAAGCCAGGTATCCTAAAAGACACTTTAGACCAGAACTGATGTCCAGAAGAAGTTGTTTCTACCCGATGCCATTCTACCTGTTATTTCTGCTACTATCTGGGACTGAGTCCAATGTTCCACATGGTACATGTAAGATCTGTTACCCTCTGTCAATACGCCACCAGTATTATCAGCCAGGGGACCTCATTATTGCTGGCATTATTTCTCAAGCCTACATATTTTCCGACCCTGTGACTTTCAATCAACATCCATCTTACAACCTCCTGGATGAGATTGGGTAAGCCAAGGTTCTTGTTAATTGTACATTTTCCATAAGGTGTTTTCTTACAATAAATGTTTATTTTTATTTTAAGCAGGTAATTCCACCAAGAGAGGAAGATTGGGAACATAAGCTAACATAAGTGCTAGGACTATTTACATTATTCATACTAGTAGTCTATTTAGCTGCTATTTTCATGACTGTAGATGAACAGTCCTGTTGCAGTATTCAGCCCCCATCCACTCCACATAATGTTTCACAATACTAGGTGCCAGATATGTCCCACATCAAAATCTTATGTTTCCTAGATTCAACATGTTGGCTATTTAACAGCTTTCTTAAAAGAAATACATAAGATCGTACTCATCATTTGTCCATCAAATATCAGCTGCATATGTCATGTGGAAGTCTACCATCAATTTTGGCAATCCTTCCCATGAATATGAGCTAGTTTCATAAACAAAGAGATATTTTAAGATATCTCTGATTGTATGACCTTGGATATTTGCCTTGGATGGAAATTTAGCAAGACTCCTTTTGGCTCCTATCAACTGCACTCATTCAGCATGTAAATCAAACTGCAGATTTGTGACTCAGATTTATCAACATATCTTGGCTTTTGCATTTGCTGTCATTGAGATAAATGGAAATCCTCAGATATTACCCAATATCTCCCTGGGCATCCACATCTATAACAGCCAATTTGGTGCCAGTTGGACTTACCTCGCTTCACTGGAACTTCTCTCCACATGGAGCAACTTCTTCCCTAACTACAAGTGTGATAGTAAAGATGACACTATCACAGTCATTGGGGGACCTGACTCAAATGTGAATGTCTTTATGGCAACCCTTCTGAGCTTCTACAAGGTACCACAGGTAAGATGTTGACATAGTGCTTAGTGCCTGAATAAAATAAAAGTGTGTCCCTTCAGCCCTGATGAAGTTTGTTTGTTTGTTTTTAATTTTCTATTGTTTACATTACTGTTTAATAAACATCATGTTATCTGTATATTTAATTTGCTTAATAATACATGTTACATTCTTAATCTCCATCCCTTTTTTCAACTACTGGTAAAATAAGTTCCATGTTTGATAATATTCTGTGTCTTTTTTTCTGTTTAATTTTCAATGTAAGTCTATCCATTTCTGCACAATCTAGTATTTTCCTAATTATCTCTTCATCTCACAGTGTTTCATCATTTTTCCAATATTGTGCAAAAATAATCCTCACTGCTGTTAAGACATGCAATATTAAATATATACTTTGCCTATCAAGTTTTTCTGGTATTATGCCTAATAAAAATAGTTCAGGTTTAAAATCTATATGTTTCCCTATCGTCTTTTCTATCCACCTATGTATTTTTGCCTGATTTTTTTTATTTTTTTTTTGCTTTTACATGAGTCCACCACATATGATAATATGTGCCTGTTTTTTGGTTACAACATTTGCTAGACATATTTTTAAATATTTTAGCTAACCTAATAAGTGGTAAATGCCATTTATAAATCTATAAATTTGATGAAGTTTGTTATGTGGATAAGCATGGATAAACATTACAGATTAACGGATAATTTGGAACAGAATGTATAAAAAATACTAGCGCCTAAAATGTGATATCAGTATGAATCAGATCAATAGATTCCATAATTGCAGCTGGTTGGACCCAGAAGAAGATCCTTTTCTGTTGTGGCTTCTGCCTTCTGGAAAGTCATATTATCTGAGGTGAGATAGGTTCCCACCCTCTTGGTCCTGAAAAACAGAGCCTGAAAAACTGGCTTTGCCAACTGACTTGGGCCCCTGATGGTGGCATCCCATTTTAGAGGTGAATAGTAGATTAGACTGCCAACCTGATTGTCAATATTCCGATGATGGATATGGCACAAGAAGAAGATTAGATCAAGATCCCACCTCATCTTTTTTTTGCTGCTAATATTGTTTTAATTGGTAATTAATGTTTTTGCAATGCTTAATGTATTAATATTTCAAAATTTAATTGTCTATACCATTATTGTCAGTTGCCCAAAGTCTTACAATAGTGAGATGAGTGGCATATTAATTAAATCAGTAAATAACTTCAGAAGATAAGCATTAAAAACTATCACTGGGGATTCATAGGTAACACGTGTCTAATCCACCATAGTTATTTTATACAACAAATGTGGACAAACCCTTTGCACTGCTTATTCCTTTCCATTTTAGTATTCAACTAACAACGGGCCACACAGTTTATGGATTTTAATTTTAGTATAGTTAGACCATGTATAATTGACAGACTGGATTTTATCATATGTTTTAGCTGTTATTTATTATTTTATATTAGAATTTTTAATTGTATATTTACTGAGTGTTTTTATTTGTTCTGGTCTCTGGTCTATGACTGTAATAAACTGAAGTGAATTTAATAGAAGCTGGAGCTAATCTCCAGATCCTCCATTGCAGTGGTGGGATTCAAAAAATTTTACTACCAGTTCTGCGGGCGTGGCTTGGTGGGCATGGCTGGGTGGGCATGGAAGTAAAAGGATACTGCAAAATCCCTTTTCCTCCCCACCCCACTAACCTGCTTTCCAGCTCCCTTCTCCTGTGCAGAGCAACCAAAGAAGACCCAGCCGATCAGCTGGGACTTGGAAGGCAGAGAATAGATGGGGGCAGGGGCAGTCCAGGGTGGTATTTGCCAGTTCTCCAAACTACTCAAAATTTCTGCTATTGGTTCTCCAGAACTGTCAGAACCTACTGAATATCACCTCTGCTCCATTGGTAACAAAATGAAACTAATATCAGCTACTGCCTGCTGCCTTATGAAGCCAGCATTTTTAAATATATTTCTATATGAGAAAGAATATCTTAAGGGATATGTGTTGGGCAGATATGTTTTCTACTCGTTGGATTATGCAAGGCAAATTTTTGAAAAAATGCAGAACTTCTCTGCTGATCAACCTACAAACCCTGGCCAAGAATAGGAGCTATGTAGGCAAGGGCACATAAATACAGAGCCACAACACATCCATACAGATGGTCCTTGACTTACAACAGTTCATTTAGTAACTTTTTGAAGTTACACATACTGAAAAAAGTCATTTATGACCAGTTTTCGCAACATTACAGCATCCCATGGTCATGTGATCAAAATTCAGATATTCACATTTGTTATGGTTGCAGTATCCCAAGGTCATGTGATCAACATTTTGTGGCCTTCTGACAGGCAAAAGTCCATGAGGAATCCAGATCAGAGGTGGGTATTCAGCAGGTTCTGACCAGTTCTGGAGAACCAGTAGCAGAAATTTTGAGTAGTTCAGAGAACCGCCAAATACTACCTCTGACTGGAGATTTTACAGTATCCTTCCCCTGCCATGTCCACTAAGCCACGCCCACAGAACTGGTAGTAAAAAAATTGGAATCCCACCACTGATCCAGATTCACTTAACAACCAGGTTACTAATTTAACAAGTGCAGTGATTCACTTAACAACTGTGGCAAGAAAGGCTGTAAAATGGGGCAAACCCCATTTAACAAGTGTCTCATTTAGCAACAAAAATATTGAGTTCAATTGTGGTTGTAAGTTGAGGAGTACCTGTAATTATGATTTACTAGCATCATGAATTCTTCCTTTAGCTGTTCTGAATGATATTTTAAAAAGAGGCAAAATCATAGAAACATAACTGGAAGATTGGATAGAAGATGCTTCAAAACTGCCAGGAGTATCTGAGTGGTTTTTTTCCACCTGCCTGCCTGCCTGCCTGCTCTCTCTCTCTCCCTCCCTCCCTCCCTCCCTCCCTCCCTCCCTTCCCCCTCTCTTTCTCTCTCTGTGTGTGAGAAAGTAAGACTAAAAGGTAAAAGAATTCTAAAGGAATTCACAAATGTGGTTCCAGACAACATTCTCCAAACCTTGTTAGTAATCTTCATTCATGTGGTCTATATATTTTACAATATAATAGTTAAGCACCATTCACTTGAAGACAGGGACGTACTTGTGTTTCTTTCAAAGAATATACTCAGAATCCACAAGATTGCCATTTGCAATTACATTCCTTCTTCGGTAAAATCACGTCTCTTCTCATTCCTTGGAAGATTGTTTTGAAAAACATTAAACTTCATGATAAAATCTGAGTGATGATTTGGGTGGAACAAGGATGGAAAAGTTATTAAGAACATTAGGGTGGAGCTTGACTTTAGTTTCCAAGGTTGGGGGGCTGGGAGAGCAGGGAGTTAATATTTGAGTTTTTAAAAAATTTTGTAAAAGAAATTATGTTTTTTGTATGTTTCCTAATTCATCCTACTTACTTAGTTGTTGTTTTTTCTTTATAGCTTGGATATGGTTCTTCTCCTTTGATTAATGACCCAGCCCAGCAAGCCTTTTTGCAATGGATGTTCCCTAGTAGAAACCAACAATATGTTGGGATACTTCAGCTGCTTTTGTTTTTCAAGTGGACCTGGATTGGTGTCATTTTTATGGAAGATGACAATAGTCTCAACTTTGTACAGAACGAACTTCCCAAGTTTTCTCAGGGAGGCATCTGCTTTGATTTTATAGAACGATTTCCACCATTGTATTTGAAAACTGGCATCTATGAAATGATAGAATCCTGGGTGCTTGTATACCAACTGATAATTAATAGCATGGCCAGTGTTGTGTTCATACATGGTGAATTTCACATTGTAATCTTTTTGAGGATGTTTCCCAGAATTTCGGAAATTGAAGACATACCAATGAAGAGAGGCAAAGTCTGGATAATGACTGCGCAGATGGAGTTCGCTTCGGTTTCCTTTCAACGATCTTGGGATTTAGATGTCCTTCATGGAACCTTAGCCTTTGCAACTCAGTCAAAGGAGGTGGTAGGTTTCCAAAATTTTCTTTGGATGAGAAACCCTAATGTGGAGACCAGAGATGGGTTTATTAAAGACTTTTGGAAACAGGCATTTGATTGCTCCTTCCCTGCTTCTTTGGAAGAGGAGAGCGCTTGGAATCGCTGCAGTGGGGAGGAAAAAGTAGAGACCCTTCCTAGGTCTGTCTTTGACATGAGCAAAACTCCCCATAGCTACAGTGTTTACAATGCGGTTTATGCTGTTGCCTACACTCTGCAGTCTATGACTTCATTAAAGTTCAAACACAGAATTTTTATGTCAGAGGAAGGACAAAAGAATCTACTGCTGTGGCAGGTAATGGGATGAACACCTAAACACAAGAAACGTTTCCCTATCTTCATTCTCTACCAAAGCTGATTCCCAATTAAGTTTAGAGTTTTCTAAATTTTAAAACTGGCATAGACAGTTTCCTGCATTGCTAATTTGCTCTTCCTGTTTTGTTTTGTTTTTAAAAAATGGTCAATTTAAGGAGTTTGACTTTGTTGTGAACAATTGAAATCCATGGCAATCTTTAGCATTTTATGACCTAGTCACTGCAAAAAGACTATTGGGAAAAATGTATTTAAAGATTGATAATGGATAATGATAATGGATGTACTCTCCAGTTCATGAGCTTGTTAATCTCAAATTGTTCCCTTTTACCTTTCCAGGCATATATAGGAGCATATAACTTGTAGATTCTCAACCTCTTAGGATGCAGTTAAACAGTGATAAGATTTCCTTACCCCTATAGTATATTTCCACTAAATATATGTCCTACACCCTGGCAGGATGTAGTTGGTTAAAGGTCCTAGGCTTTTATTACATGTCTTTAATTATACTGTACTCATTTTTGACAAGGACAGATTCTAGCTTTCATAAATGTTCTTCAACTTCCAATCTTGGCTATGTAATAATATTATTAGATAACTGTCTACATAACCAGGTTCAGAGGCATAGCTTAGAGGAAAGGCCATAAGAAATGAGTTAAGTTTTATGGGAAGGCTAACTGGGTTAAAGGGACTCCCGAGTGAGAGAAAAGAAAACAGGGGTTCTCCTATCATCTGGAAACTCCAAAGGCAGAATATTGTTTCTTCTGCACTGCATTGCACACCAGAATACTGCACTGCATACCAGAATAACTAGACACAAGGACATTTTTTTCCTGAATGCGATCACTCTGCTGAACAACTAATTCCCATAAAACAGTCAAACTATTTAGTAAGACTGTATTCTCATCCTTCCTATTCCCTATCTCTTCCAACTTATAACTATAACTGTGTTTCTTGTATCTTTACAATTTATATTGTTTTATTTGTTTCCTAGTATGATTTGATTGCTTATTAGTAACTTATGACTATCACTAAGAGTTGTATCTTATGATTCTTGATGAATGTATTTTATTTTTTCTTTATGTACACTGAGAGCATATGCACCAAAGACAAATTCCTTATGTGTCCAATCACACTTGGCCAGTGAAGAATTCTATTCTATTCTATTCTGTTCTGTTCTGTTCTGTTCCGTTCTGTTCCATTCTGTTCCACTCCACTCCACTCCACTCCACTCCGCTCCACTCCACTCCACTCCACTCCACTCCACTCCACTCCACTCCATTCCATTCCATTCCATTCCATTCCATTCCATTCCATTCCATTCCATTCTATTCTATTCTATTCTATTCTATTCTATTCTATTCTATTCTATTCTATTCTATTCTATTCTATTCTATTCTATTCTATTGTTTTACTTCTTTATTCATTTCTTTCCACTCAAGTTGGTCACTGGAATAGGTAATTGTCTTGGTGCCTGAGATCGCTTGATTTCTTTTATTATTTCTTCCTTTTATTTTTGTCTTCAGTGGTGTAGGCTGCATAGTTATAGCTGAGGATGTTCATTATTTGACTCTATTCTGCTTATATTTTTCATCATATAATAAGTACATTATTATTGGCAGACCAGGTCAAATGTGGTTTTGAACTGTGATTAGTTTGCATAGATATTGCTAATTTTGACTTCTCAAATATCCATACCTTGTAACCTATTACAGAATTTGAATGGTTTTGGTGTAACAATATTGCTCATACCTTTTGTTCCTCTATGAAATTAGTTCCACCACTATCTACGAAAAGTCTCATTTAACAACAGTGTTGGGGAAATTATTTCCTTTGATCAGAATGGGAACTTGGAAGCAGGATTTGATATTATCAACTGGGTCACATTCCCAAATCTAAGCCTTCATCAAGTCAAAGTGGGAAAATTTGATTTCGGAGCTCCCAAAAAACAAGCATTCAGGGTTTATGTTGATGACATTAAGTGGCCAAGGAAATTTAATCAGGTATTTTCCATATAAAGTTGGGGTCCATTTCTTTGGTCCAGGATGCAGGGAATGAAAATAGCTGTATGGTCATATTAAGGCAATTAGTTGAATTTCCTTCTAAGTTGTTATAGATCGTTTCAAAACATCGCCAAGATACTCTCAATCTTATACGGGAAAAAAATCAGAACACACCAAAACCTGCATACCTGTATCCATGAAAATCTACGAATATATATGTGTGTATGTGTGTGTGTGTGTGTTTTCTTAAGTTTTCGCGGGTATTTATATGTATGGTATTCAGCTTTGTTCAAGTATTTTCGCATGTCATTATAGTTGTGCTTTTAAAGTTGTATTGACATTTTGGCAGAATCTGATCTGCGATCTTCAGGCTTGTGTATTGGGTTCATCTATGTGTCACACAGTGTATTGTGGTATAGAGATTTTTTTGTTTGTGAGTGCAGGCTTCCAGATGATTGATAGTCTGGTAGAGTCATTTGCTGTATGCCACCCACAAACCCAAACTATGGCTAAGATACATCAATGACATATTTGTTATATGGCCCCATGGAAAAGAAAACCTAAACAATTTCCTAACACAACTAAACAGCACACACCCCAAAATCAAATTCACCATGGAAATGGCAACAAACAACTACCATTCCTAGATGTACTAATCTACAAAAAAACAGATAGCACACTAGGACACACCATATACCAGAAGAAAACACACACCAACTGCTACCTCAATACCCAATCCCACCACAACCCAGCACAAATAAAATCTGTGGCCAAAACATTAATTGCCAGACCCAAACGCCTGGCAGACAAGACACACATAAAGATTGAACTATGCACCTTGACCAAAGTACTGACAGCTAACGGCTCCCACAAAAACAAAATCACGGGCCTGAGGCACAAAAACACACTGAGACACAATAGAGACCCAGAAGATGAACAGACCTATGGAACAGCTGTCCTGCCCTACATAAGAGGTACTACAGACAAAATCAGTAAGCTACTACACAGGCATCACATCAAGACTGCCTTCAAAACAGACAAAATAATAGCAGCCATCCTAAGAAACCCCAAAGATAAAATTGACCTAGAAAACTGTTCTGTACGGGCATTACCATTCTTGTAGAACCGCGCAGCGATTGGCCAAGACGCACGGTGAGCTGATTGGCCGAGCGAGCCGCACTGATTGGCCCGCCGTGAATCTCCCGTGATTGGTGGAAACTAATCGTGGGAGATTCAAAGTGGTGCCATTGGCCGCGGCCGCCGTGGCCAAAGAATATAAGCCGCCACTTTTCTTATGGAAGCCGAGCCGATCTCGGGAATCAATAAATGAGCTGAACTAAGTCACTGACTCCAAGTCTCATTCCTTGCGACGGACACGACACTGGCGATGAAGGTGGGATACCAAATCTGATCCCCATCGTGCACGTGTCCGAGGAAATGAGACCAACGAGATGGCCAGCATCGTACCGCCTGCACCCTTTAACCCTGCTACTGAGGATTGGGAATCGTACACCGACCGATTCCTGATGTTCCTTGAAAGTAGCAATCTAAAGGATGCAAACGGGCAGAAGAAAAGAGCTGCCTTCCTCACGCACTGCGGGCCCGCAGTGTTTAAAATGGCACAAGCCCTCGCGAAACCAGAGGACGTAAAAACAATGGACTGGGCCGATCTCGAGCCATTGCTCCGGAATCACTATGCCCCCGACGTGCCCACCCTCATCCGGCGGCACGACTTCTATCGACGGGACCAGTGAGCGGGCGAAAGCATCGGCGATTTCGTGGTCGACCTGCAAAATCTCGGGGGCATGTGTGGCTTTACGGACATGGATGAGGCGCTCCGAGACCGCGTCGTCCTGAGACTCAGAGATCCAGTCCTCCAGAGCCGGTTGATGGCAAAAGGCGACATCGCCCTCGCCGACATCCTCGCAGACGCCACCGCAGCAGAGGCGACCCAGAAATCAGCGACCCGAATGCGGAGACCCGACACCGGGGACTGAAACGCGACCACCGAGGCAGGCACGGTAACCGAGACACGCTCCGAAGCAAGCCGCCGAGAGACCACCACACACCATGGCGACCTCGACTCCGCCTCCGACACCACGGACGGGGAAGAGGACGTATATCGACTCCAGGCGGACCGGGACCGGCGCGATTGACGGAGTCGTAAGTCGGGGCAACTGTGCGCCGGGTGCGGAGGCGACCACCCTCGATCGGAGTGCCGGTTCTTCGATGCAATATGCCAGCACTGCAACAAAAGAGGCCACATCGCCCGAGTCTGCCGACTCAAGAAGAACTACAGCCCCCGGCAGCAAGACGACAGCAACCGAAGACGAGACGGCACGCCTCCCAGGCCCAGAGATCGCCAAGCCGAAAGCCGATGGAGCCGAGAAGGATGGGGCCGACGAAGGATGGAGAGAGGAGACCCACCAGACGGTCGTCATCGGCCACTCCTCCAGCACGGACACCCGGAAAGTATATGTGGAAGTGGGCATCGAGGGCGAGCCATGCAAGATGGAGGTGGACTCCGGGTGGACTCATGGTTGCATGGCGGGAAATCAAGCGCCTGGTGCCTGCCATCCACAGGAGGGGGCTGGAAAGCCAGAGCCTAATCCTCAAGGACTACCAAGGGAACCGCATACCGGTAGTCAGAACAGGCCAGTTCGAAGTAACTTTCAAGGGGCGAACAGCAAGACGACCAATGGACAGACCAATAGAAGAATAAGTACCCACCTGGATGAACACAAAAATGCAGTAAAAAAGTTGAAAACCAAGGCATATACGAAGTCCCCTGTGCATCATGTCCAGCCACATACATTGGACAGACCAATAGAAGAATAAGTACCCGCCTGGATGAACACAAAAATGCAGTCAAAAAGCTGGAACACACTTCCTCACTAGTCCAACACATGACAGCCACAGGTCATAGCATCGACTTCAATGGCACCAAAACCCTAGCCACTATTGAAAACCCCAGCTACAGAATTATCAGAGAAGCCATAGAGATTGAAAAAAGACCTGAAAGCATGAATAGAAGAGATGACTCCACCAGACTGTCAATTATTTGGAAGCCTGCACTCTCAAACAAAAAAATCTCCACATCACAAGTCAGGCAAACACCTGGGCACAAACAGACTCTCCCTGATACCTCCAGTTCAAACACACCCCAAACAGGCACCCAAATGAAACCTAGCTTCCTAATAAATGATATCCATCCATTTACTTGGAGGCAAGCCACACTAAAAGCCTCCAATACAGGAAACACAATATTGCCAGCCAATCAAGACAAAAAATGTTACAAAACAGACAGAAGATATTAGAAACACCAATCAAGCAGAACACAGCAAACTCCAAGACCAATAAACACAGACCAAGACTCCCAACCAATCAGGATGAAAAAAAAAAAAAAAAACATTCTGGCACAGCAGATGGCTAGCACCAAATTTAAAACAGAAATGGCTGTGAAAGTCTGACTCAAAAACGAACACTGTACAGAACCCTGATGATGGCAGATGAGTTCTGCCGAAACGTTGCTACAACTTTAAAAGCGTAACTATAATGACGTGGGAAAATACCCGAACAAAGCTGAATACGATACATATATATATTCTAATAAGAACCAATATTATGTGGCTATTCCAATTCAACATTTAAGCCTTCTGTTTTGTCTGCTTCTTTTTGTGCCTAGGCTCAGCCTCTGTCTTTGTGCAATGAACCCTGCCATAAAGGTCATAGCAAGAACAAGAAGGAAGGGAAGCCATTTTGTTGTTATGATTGTCTTCCATGCCCAAGAGGAAAAGTTTCATACCAGATGGGTAAGGCTATCATGGATTGAATTTGGAAGCTGGTGATGGTGTTTATAAATCTTCACATTCATATCATTTCATTTGTGGAGGATACTAAACTGGCAGGAATAGCCAACATGCTAGATGATAGAGTCAAGATCCAGATGGATCTTGACAGACTTGAACACTGGATCCTATCTAACAAAATAAAATTCAATATAGAGAAAAGTCAAGTCTTAGACAAGAAATACCAAAAGTACTTAGACAAGAAATACCAAAAGTACACATATAGACTGGGTGAAACCAGGCTTAATAGCAGTAATTGTGAGAGGGATCTTGGAATCTTAGCAGACAAGCAATTAAATATGAGCCAATAGTGTGCGGTGGCAGCCAAAAAAGCCAATGCTTTAACATTGCATTAACAGAGGGTTACAATCAAGATCAAGGGAGGTACTAAGACCAGTCTTTAAAGCCTTAGTAAGACCACACCTTGTACTGCATCCAGTTTTGGTAATCATCTATAAAAAAAGATGTTGAAACTCTAGAAAGAGTGCAGAGAAGAGCAATCAAGATGATTAGGGAACTAGAACATACAATGAACAGTTGCAGGAACTGGGTATGGCTAGTCTAGTGAAGAGTGGGCCCAGGGGAGACATGATAGCAGTGTTCCAATATCTGAGAGGCTGCCACAGAGAGGAGGGGGTCAAGCTATTTTCCAAAGTACTTGAAGGCCAGACAAGGAATAATGGATGGAAACTGATCAAGGAGAGATTCAACCTAGTAATAAGGAGAAATTTTCTGACAGTGAGAGCAATCAACCAATGGAACAGAAGTTGCCTTCAGAAATTGTGGGAGCTTCATCACTGACAGCTTTCAAGAAGAGCCTGGACTGCTATCTATCAAAAATGGTGTCATGTCTGCTTGAGTGGGGGCTGGACTAGATGACCTTCAAGGTCCTTTCAAACTCTATTAATCTGTAATGTGTAATTAAAAACATAAAAATCAGATTGAATAGAAATCGGTCCTTTCCTTTGTGTAGTTGCCAATGGAATCTTCAGGATCCAGTGCATTGGCCAGTCAGTTAAAGAAGTATAGTTTCTGTTGCAACGGTACATTGTGGCTTTCATAAATTACTTCATCCCTTTGAGTGCCTTTTCAGATTGGTGCTTGATTCTATCACCTATCCAGATCTGAAAGAGAGATCTGAAAACAAGGATCCATATTTCCAATATTATGGGAAATAATTTGACTTTTTTTCTTGTACAAGGTTACAAACTACACGCTCAAATATGGACATTATAATGAAAACAAAGCTATGATTTTCTACTAAAGTTTGATTTCATATTTAGGTGTAAAATCCTTTATCTTTTCCATTTAAAATTTTCATATCCTTTCTTCTTTCCATATAAATCCATATTTATACATTAAATCCTTCCTGCTCACCATGCTACCTTTTACACATAGGGAAATTGGAAGGATTATTATCCTTTTCTCTAAATCAAGAAATAGAAAGGAAGGAGTTCAGTATTTGAAACAAAATACATATCAAGTGTTTCTGCTGGTTTGAAAAAAAATAAATGGAAATGTGTTTGGCATCCTCAGCTTCCACCTAGGATCAGTATTCTTATGGAAATAGATTCACGTCTCTAAGGAATAAATGCTGAACTTTTTCCAAATGTTTCAAACTTCCTGAGCAATGGTAACTGAAAAAATAAAACATGACCAGCTACTGCAATGATGGACTAACAGTGATATTCAGGTTTCAGTCTCCCTCTGCTTACAAAACATCATATGCACTTTGGCCTGTCATTCTGTCCCCAATTTATTTCAACAGATTCTTGTTGTAGTGAAAACATGACAACAGAAGGTTAGATGTAGATGTGTTGCCTAGAGTTTCTGTAGGAAAGGAGCATATAAGCCAGGGGTGTCAAACTCAAGGCCTGTGAGCCAGAGGTGGTATTCAGGAGGTTCTGACCCATTCAGGAGAACCAGTAGCGGAAATTTTGAGTAGTTTGGAGAACCAGCAAATACCACCTCTGACTGGCCCTTCTCCCATCTATTCTCTGCCTCCCGAGTCCCAGCTGAACGGCTGTGTCTTCTGCACAGGAGAACAGAACTGGAAATGTATAAAATGTATGCGCTGGGTGATAGGGTGCTACCAGAGCATCCATCCTGTCTCTCCCCCCCCCCCATGCCCTATTTTTACTGGCAAAGTACTTCAGGAGGCCATCCAGGCTGAAAATGGGGCATGGGGGACCGCATGCAGGGGGGGGACTTGCCCCATTTTGGCTGGCAGGTTGCTGCAGGAGGTGTCTATCCAAACTCTCCTCTCCCAGCTGGCCTGCAGAGGAGAACTACAATGCTGATCTGGCCTTCCAGTTTGACACCCCTTATATAAACTGAATGTATGAACAACAAACAAATTGATGTTAAGTCCTGCATAATAGCTAATGAAAACACAATTGCTTGAGAATCATGCTCTTCTTTTTAGAACTCACATTATGGATGGAGTCTTATTTTCATCTTAATTCTGTACATCACCTTCTAAATGAGGAATATCGATAATTTTTTTTCAGACATGGATTCTTGTTACCAGTGTCCTGAAGATCAATATCCCACCAAAGCCCAGGATCAGTGCATTCCAAAGGAGATCATCTTTCTATCTTTCCAAGAACCTTTGGGGATCACCTTGGCTATTGTTGCTCTTTTATTTTCCTCCATCACAGCTCTGGTCCTCATAGTCTTTGTTCAGCACAAGGACACGCCCATCGTCAAGGCCAACAATCGGGGCCTCAGCTACACCCTCCTGGTCTCCCTTCTGCTTTCCTTCCTCTGCCCTTTGCTTTTCATTGGGCAGCCTCAAAAGGCAACCTGTCTCCTTCGCCAAACTGCTTTTGGCATCATATTCTCCGTGGCGGTTTCTTGTGTGGTGGCCAAAACCCTCACTGTGGTTTTAGCTTTCATGGCCACCAGGCCAGGCTCTCAGATGAGGACATGGGTGGGAAAAAGGCTGGCACTTTTTATAGTGCTTTCCTGCTCTTTCATTCAAACCAGTCTTTGTACTGTGTGGCTGGTGGTCTCTGCTCCCTTCCCAGATCTTGACATGCATTCTCTGCCTACAGAAATGGTCCTGGAGTGCAATGAGGGCTCCACTGTCATGTTTTATTGTGTCCTGGGTTTCATTGGTCTCTTGGCCAAGATCAGCTTTACAGTGGCTTTTTTTGGAAGGAACCTCCCAGACAGTTTCAATGAAGCCAAATTTATCACCCTCAGTATGCTGCTCTTTTGCAGTGTCTGGATCTCTTTTGTTCCAGCTTACCAGAGCACCAAAGGGAAATATATGGTGGCTATGGAGATCTTCTCCATTTTAGCCTCAAGTGCTGGATTATTGGTCCTCATTTTCTCACCCAAAGTTTACATCATCTTGATAAGACCTGAGCTGAATAACAGGCAACAGGTCATGCAAAAAATCCACTTAAAGTAAGTTATAGCGATCCGTTTTCTATACACAATAGGATTTAGATTTGTGACCAAACTCTGATTTAAGTGCTCATTAAAATAAAAGACTGGGCACCAGTGTAATCTTAACATATGTTATATTCTCTTTTTCCCCATTCCATCGTGCCTCTGATGTAGTACTCATCAATAATTGTAAGCTATAAATCATCTTTTTCCCTGAACCTATAACATTCATGAGTCACAATATGTAAACATTGCAGTTCCTGAACAAAACAACTTCCAAACAATTTTTTGAGGATTGTAAACAGGAATAATTATTAAACTATATATGTTTGTAGTCAACCAAGGGTAATTGTTCCATTTGAGAGGATTAGTCTCTTCAGTGATGGGTGCAGTGTCCAAGACAACCAAAGTATAAAAGAAACTCAAGCCTGCCGAAATTGTGAAGTTGTCTAACAGCTGATAGTTAAGAAACTCTTCTGGCTGCAGAAACCTAGACCTTGATGATCTAGAACTTCTAGTTACCTTTCCCTGCAGACCTGGGGGCTTTTTAAATTAGGATATGAAGAAGAGAGAGATTGCAACCAAAACTGCATGGAGGAAAATTGAGGAACTTAATATGTTGGTATATATTGATGGGGTGTTATAAATGATTTCGTGGCTAGGAACCTGAATTTCTAGCAACTCCAGGAAACAATGGAGGACTGGGTGTGCTATGGTTTATGGGGTTGTAAAGTGTCAAACATGACTTAGCAACTGAACAACAAAGTTCTAAATACGTGTGATTACTAGCTAACTTGCACTAAGTGTAATAAACCACCCAATTTGGGCCCTCAATCTGCAGGTCACATCTGCAATCTACAGATAAGGGTAGGCTCTTAACTGAGTCTACTTTTTCTAGTTCCTATCTTCAATTTCCTCAGGAAGAAAATGGAGAGAATTATTGGAATATCATTTCTTATCAAGTTGATTTCTGAACTTGGATCTGGGAAACAGTAGACAGTTGCATGGAATCGTTATTCTTTCCTGAAGAGCAATAACAGCAAGCTGTTAAGATTTGGATACCATTGATGTGTATCTCTCTCTCTCTCTCACTAGTGTGGCTGCAAAATTAATATTCTGACTCAGCTCCAGATCTGGATACTATTGATGTGTGTGTGTGTAGATATATAGAGATAAGAGAGAGGATAGAGAGGGAGAGATAGAGATAGACATAGATATAGACATAGACATACTGGTAGATAGAGATGATAGAGATAGTGATATATAGATACAAATGATATAGATATAGATAGATATGGATGGATGTAGATATGATATAGAGATAGATAAATATAGACAGAGATACACTGATAGAGATAGAGACAGAGATGATAGTGATAGAGATGCTAGAGACAGAGAGAGAGAAAGACAGGGATGATAGAGAGAGAGAAACAGAGAGAGTCAGAGACAGAGAGAGACACATACACACACACACACACAGAGAGAGAGAGACAGAAATAGAAATAGAGGTATATGCTTTGTAACTCCCAGTGATTCTGAGTGTTCTACAACAAGAAAAAACACAAAACAAAACAAAAATAGCAAAAGATGGGAAAGATAACAATACCAGATGGGAACAAATCATGATCCAAATAGATGGCATAGTTTGATTGAAAGAACTCTAACTGGCTTGGCAGTTACTATAGGTAATCTCTCAACTAACCAGGACCTATGCCATTTCTATAGCTAGAAATCAGCACCTCGAATAATGCCTTGAAGCAAACGGGCAGCTAGCACAACTCATGAGGCATTCTGAGGACTGATCATCACTGCTACACTGCTGCATTCTGGACCAGTTAAAGCTTCCAGGTGATCTTCAAAAGTGGTCCCAAGTACAGCACATTTAGTTTAGTTTAGTTTAATTTAGTTTAATTTATTGTCATTACACCTCGTACAATGAAATCAAACACCATCTTCAGTGCACATCATGACCATGACCATGAAAATAAATGCAAACACACATCCTTCACCCTTCACACATTGAACCGGAAATCCCCAACACCACACCAACACTGGCAGTAGTCAAGCTGTAAGATGTCCAGTGCAAAAGTGAATGTCCAGTGCAAAAGTGAATGGCAGTAGTCAAGCTGTAAGATGTCCAGTGCAAAAGTGAATGTTAGGGATAACATTGTTTTACCCTAACTGTTTTGGGTAAAGATAATAAAATGATGAATCATGGTTTGTCAGATAAAGTGTATGTGACTTTAAGCTAAAGGAATGTAATTAAGGGTGCAGCTGTAAAAGTACTATATAAGCAGCAAGGCACTCTCTGGCTCTTACTGGCTGGCTTATTGAAGACTGCGTTCTTGCTGGATCGGGGAGGAGAAGAAGTGTTGGATTACTTTGAAGATATTTCTCAACGGAGAGAAGATAAGTTTTGGACAAATTTATTATATGTGTACTGACACTGGCTATTCGACACGGACTTTGCAATTAGAGTATCCTCGACAAGACTTGACTGAATTTGATATATGACTAATGGACTGTTTATAATGACTATGCTATAATTCTTAAATGGAATAAATTATAATTTTGATAGCACAAGCGTATCTGTATTTTTACTGCGTGTTAACGAGAAGGCTTATCTCACACATTTACCTGTCTTCCTATCTGACTTCGCTGCACATTCTGTTTAGTTTGTTTTCCTTAACACCCGTTGGGGAATCCAGGCTTAACACCCTCAATTTAGGAAAAGATACTACTGGAACATTAGAAAGTATTAATGCTAAATAAAATAATCCTAAAATAACCCTGGCCTCTTGACACTTTAATAAAGTGAAAGAAAACTTCTTGTTGAAATATGCAATTAAGTTGTTTTCTTCTATGATATTACCAAGAACCCCTAATTTTGTAAAGGCAATCATCTCCCCTATAGTTACAACCTGACTTTTACTTCACCTCCCAAAGGATAACAAATACACCTTGGCAAAAAAGAACCAAGATCAAAGTATATTACTAAAAGATGTTTTGCAATTCAAGAAAGGAGCCCAACACAGATTGTTTGGTGACTTCTTCTGAAGATTCCTATTGCAGAGAGGGCATTAAATTCATCCTGAACTTCTTAAACACACTTAAGACAGGAACTGATGTGCAAAAGATGTTTCTATCTATTGCCACCCTTCGTTTTTCTGATATTACTGCCTCAGAGTGTTTCCAGTATCCCAAGTCGTACATGCCATATTCGTTACCCACTGCCAATAAGTCATCAGTATTATCAGCCAGGGGACCTGAGCATTGCTGGCATTATATCTCAAGTTTTCACATTTTCCAACCCTGTGACTTACAACCAACATCCATCTCATAACCTCCTGGATGAGATTGGGTAAGTTAAGAGTTTTGTTAACTCTTAACTAAAGAGTTAACTTCATTTTCCATAAAGAACTTTCTCATTTCAAATTGTATTATCTCAAACAAGTGTTGGGATACAATTGTATTGTGAAAGCATGAATGAGAAAAAATCTCATGCTTTCTTTGGAATAGGATAGGAGTCAACTCCAATCTTCCACCATTTCTCTCTCCCTCTGTCTCTTCAATAAGAATGTCCCCGTTTTGCTGCAGAAGTTACTTGTTGCAATCTACTAAATGCACATTCAGTCCTTCCTGATCAGATAGATTATCATCAATTCCACTAGATCATAATCAATCTGCTTGTTATGTTCATTGTTTGTATATTAAGTCCCTCATTCATTCAGCCTATAAGCATGACAATATTTTTGTAAGTGTTATGTGTAACTGCTACTCTCATTGGAAAAGACCCTGGGGTTGGGAAAGATTAAAAGCAAAAGGAGAAGACAGCAGAGGATGAGATGGTTAGATAGTGTCGTGACCCAGTGGACATGAGTTTGGGCGAAGGGACACAGAGAGGACTGGTTTGCTATGTTCCATTGGGTTGAGAAGAGTCAGACATGACTTAGCAACTGAACAAAAACAATGAATAACAGCTACTATAAAAACCGCTTGTGATATAAGAATTTCCTGTATGCCAAATGTGAAAGAAAGTTCACTGCATTGTACCGAGAGTAAATCTCAGTTGAATTTGCCTTGACCTGCTCTTACTTATTGAGACTATATTCAATGTTAATGTTTTTTTGAGAGTTTTGATATTTTCTATTCTGGATTTTGTGTTTCATTTCCTCTCTCTTTCACAGATGATGATGGGATTTATTACATGGTCATAATATTTTATGGTGCATTCTTTGCTAACATGTACTAGTAAATCATAAGTACTAGGAATGAGTGGTGGTACTGGTAGCTATAATGCTATCTTTGCCTAGTTTTCTATGAGTATTCATGAACCTTCCTATTGGAGTATTTATCCCCCTGCTCACTCTACATAATATTTCACACTAGGAAGTCCAAATTTGTCCTACCTCAAAATCTTCCATTCACTAGATTCAATATCTTGTCTAGTTGATCTTCTAAAATCCATCAGATGGTACTGATTCTGGTTCACCAGATACCAGTTGCATATATCATGTGGAAGTGTCTATATATCTTCAAAGAACTTTGAAGAAATATAGATTTATTTTTTTATTTATTTTGATTTGTCAATCGCTTACAAGATGATAAGTATAAGTATAAACATAGTTATGAATACATGAAATGGATACATATGAGAAAAATAAAAATAAACAATAGGACAGGGATGGTAGGCACGTTGGTGCACTTATGCATGCCCCCTACAGACCTCTTAGGAAAGGAGTGAGGTCAATAGTAGAAAGTCTAAAGTTAAAGTTTTTGGAGTTTAGGGAAGAAACCACAGAGTCAGGTAGAGTATTTCAGACATTGACCATTCTGTTGCTGAAATTGTATTTCCTGCAATTGATTTTGGTGTGGTTAACCTTGAGTTTGTATCTATTGTGTGCTCTTGTATTGTTATGGTTGAAGCTGAAGTATTCATTGACAGGTAGGACATTGCAATGTATGATTTTATATACTATACTTAGATCGGACCGAAGGCCATGTAGTTCTAGATTTTCTAGGTCTAGAATTTCAAGTCTGGTGGCATAAGGTATTTTGCAACAAGTAGGCGAGTACAGAACTCTTCTTGTGAAATATTTCTGGGCTTTCTCAACTGTGTTAATATCAGATACATAATGTGGGTTCCAGACTGATGAGCTGTATTAAAGTATTGGTCTAGCAAATGTTTTGTATGCTCTAGTTAGTAGTGTGATATTACCAGAGAAAAAGCTATGTAAGATTAGGTTAATAACTCTTAATGCCTTTTTGGCTATGTAGTTACAGTGGGCTCTAGCACTTAGATCATTAGAGATGAGTACTCCAAGGTCCTTGACAGAGTTTGGATCATCAACAAGGTCTTGACTATTCAGCCTGTATTTTATTTTCTGATTTTTTTCTTGCCAGTATGTAGGGCAGAGCATTTATTTGTTGAGATTTGAAGTTGCCATTTGTTTGACCATTCTGATACTTGAGTGGCCTTCCCTCTAAGATGCAGAGATGAATGTAAATAAAGCAAAACAATAAAAGGCTGTTCTTTCCACACTCCAGATAAGAATATGAGTCCACTTATAGTTTCTCGTACTCAGGGGTGGGATTCTACCAGTTCGCACCTATTCGCTAGAACTAGTTGTTAACATTCTAAGCAGTTCAGAGAACCGGTTGTTAGAAAAAATTACTGGGCTAATCTTGTAAGGAAGGCAGGAAGGACACATTCTGGTGTTGCTTACAGAAACTGCCTCTCCATTAACTCTTATTGCATTCTTGGCAGGATTAGACTTCCTGTCTCAGGAACTTCTCTGGAGTTTTTTTCCCTCCTTTGCTGGTACTTTGCTTGTGTGGAGTGACCATTCAAAGTTACGGTGGCACTGAAAAAAGTGACTTATGACCATTTTTCACACTTACGACTGTTGCAGCATCCCCACAGTCATGAGAGGCCAGGCGAGGAGATGTGTACCTTGATGTGAGTGATGTGTTTTAACTTTGATGTAAAGATGTGTTTTAACTTTGGACACCTGTGATTTATAGGTATTTGCTCTGAGTGACAAATTAGCAATTATCTGCACTTATTCATCTTGTAAATCATTCGGCAGACTTGTGACTCAGATCTATCAACATACCCTGGCTTTTGCATTTGCTGTCATGGAGATCAATGAAAATCTTCAGATATTACCCAATATTTCTCTGGGCTTCCACATCTACAATAACCATTTTCTTCCAAGTGGTACTTTACTTGCTTCTCTAGAGCTTCTCTCCACATGGAATAACTTTATCCCAAACTACAAGTGTGATACTAAAGATAATGCTATGGCTGCCATTGGGGGACCCAATTCCGATGTGGGTTTCTTTATGGCAACCATTCTGAGCATCTACAAGATACCACAGGTAAGATGCAAACATGGGACTTGGCTCCTGAACAAATTCACAATATGTCCCATAAGTCTTTAATGTAGTTTTATATGTGTATCATAATATTGTTAAACATTACACATCACTAAATAATGTGGGATAGAATATATATAAGTAGTTGAACATTGCATGCAGAAGTGATACAATCTATGAATTACATCAGTAGAACTCCATAATTTTGAACAACAAGGAGCCAAATGAATCAAAAGCTTGATTCATTCATTAGGTAATCATGTCAAAGTGAGGTTGGCAACTGCACTTAGACTTATATACTGCTTTACAGAGCTGTACAGCCCTCTCTAAGTGCTTTACAGAGTCAACATATTGTCCCCAACCATCAATTTACAATCACAATTGAGCCCAAATTTTTTGTTGTTAAGTGAGAAATTTGTTGAGTGAGTTTGCTCCATTTTATGACTTTTCTCACCACATTTGTTAAATGAATCGCTGCAGTTCTTAAATTAGTAACATGATTGAGAAATAAATCTGGTTTCCTCATTGATTTTGCTTGCCGGAAGGTCACAAAAAGGGAACACATGACTGCAAGACACTGCAACTGTCATAAATATGTGTCAGTTGTCAAGCATCTGAATGTAAATCACATGATCATGGGGATGCTTCAATGATCATAAATTTGAAAAATGGTCATAAGTCACTTTTTTCAGTGATGTTGTAATTTCAAATGGTCACTAAATGAACTGTTTTAAGTCAAGAACTACCTGCACACACCATACCTACTGAACACTAATGCACAAAGTTTTATTAGCACCATGAATTCACAGAGGCTTCTTTTACCAAGATTGAAAGACATTTAAAAGTAGACAATCTTACAGAAACATGGTGTTGGATACCATTTAAGCTGCTGACTCCTATCCCTTGTTCAGTTCAAGAATCCATATCGTTCATACTTTAACAAGTGATTCCACACTTTCTGCCTGAACACATCAAATTTTCGCCATGTATTTCTCTGAATTATTAGCTCCAGGGTTCAACTACTCTTACCATTACTAACCTTCAATTGGAATTTACATTCCTGTAACATGAAACTATTAGTCAGATTTTTATATCCAAGTCCTGACTTTTAACTCAGGACATCATTTCACATACTTCAGGACTGCTACCATGTCCTCCCCCAGTCTTCATTTCCCAGGTGTACGCATTCCTGGTTGCTTCCATATCCCACACAGTATCTGATTGCCAAGGGGACACGGTGGTTCAGTGGCTAAGATGCTGAGTTTGTCAATTAAAAAGGTTGGCAGTTCAGCAGTTCGAATCCCTAGTGCCACATAATGGATTGAGCTCCTGTTACTTGTCCCAGCTTCTGCCAACCTAGCAGTTTGAAAGCATGTACAAAAATGCAAGTAGAAAAATTAGAACCACCTTTGGTCAGAAGGTAACAGTGTGCCATGTAATTTTGTCATTTAGTCATGCTGGCCACATGAGCACAGAGATGTCTTTGGACAGCGCTGGCTCTTCAGCTTTGTAACAGAAATGAACAGTGCCCTTTAGAGCTGGAAATGACTAGCATGTATATGTGAGGGGAACCTTTACCTTACTTTATCTGATTTCTAGTTCCTTGATCAGGAACTCAATGTCATCATAGCCCTTCTTTGAAATTAATATTTCAAGCCCATTTAAAGTGGGATGTCCAGAGCTGGATTGATGATGTTTACAGTAGCTAGGAGACCACAATGTTTTTGCAGAGTAATAGTACCAGCCCTTACAGGAAATGCTTGTGTGCTTTCCAAGGTGAGCCACACTAGGTGAGAGGTTGCACACCAGAGAGAAAGACAAGTGGTTCTTCCTACAGCATCACCCAAGGTCCCCTCTCAAGCAGATGCTGAAGCTGGGAATGTTCAGAGCCATCAGGAATCTGACTGACTGTACAGTCTCCCCCACCAAAGTGGTACCTATTTACCTACTCACATAGAACACACTTTAGAACTGCAAGATGACCAGAAGCTGAGGCAAGTATTCGGAGCTCATCCCACCATGCAGAACTAGGACTCAAATCCCTGGAGACAAGATCATCTCCAGCATCATTAAGTCACTGAATCAGTCTTTTGTATTCCATAAACAAAACCATTTATTTCCTGTTTTTTTAGGTCTTAAATTCTCCATTCTCTTTCCCCCCTTTCCCCTTTCTTCTCCAGATAAAGTTACTTGTTCATTAAAGATGGTTCTTTTTTGTCCCAATCTTCTTGTTCTTGTAGTTTCTCATAAGTAGAAATCACCATTTCTAAAAAATGAAAAACGGAGCTGAAAGAGCCCTTCCCTTCTTGTTCCTCTTCTTTATATTTTTTAAATTCCATTTTCCATTCATCAACAAGTGATGCCATTGTAAAAAAGAAATTAAACAACCACCCAAGTGTTTTTAATCATTGAAATATAATTTCCAAAAGTCCCAGAGTCACCAAGCAGTCCAAATACACACAAGCTGTTTCATTTAACACTTTCTTCTTTTTTCACTTTCTCTTCCTGGGGTTACAATTTAGTTACAAAGTTCCAATTAAAATGTATCTATTAGAAGTCTTGTTACAATTTAACTTTAGATTCTTTTAAATTCCAAGCAGTCTCCTCCAGCCAAATCTTACTCTTATTCTTTTCCTCTCCCTTCCCACTTACAGCGAAAAAAAGTTTTTTCAGTGATCAGAAATCTTTATTGTCCCCTTGGCTTTAATTTTCCAGTTTAATTACCTGCTGATGCCAAAGCGGGTTTTTCCGATTTCTCATTCATCTGCTGTCACCGTAAGGAAGGAGAGTGAGAAAAAACAAACTTTCCCTTTTCACTTTCATTCGCTGCTTCTGGATCTTCTTTGGGAGCGATGTATCCTTTTTTAAAATTTAAATTCCAGGGTATCTTGAATGTTGCTTCTTATCCCGGTCAGGCAAATCTTTCACATCTTAGCTACCTCCTCCACATTCTTTTCCGGATGAGTGCTTCTTTGTGGCGACCATTTCTGACCGCCGCTCTACCACCTTTGGAAAAGGGAGTTAAGCCAGCTGAGGATGGGAGGTGCGGCTCCCCTCAAACCCTGCCAGGTCTCCCCTATCTTTGACCACCTCTACGGGGCGGCTTAGCCCCAAAGCCAGCTGGCTCGGGGAACTCCAGTGGCGATCACAAGCAGAAACCACACACGATCGCGGATTCCTGCTGCCGCCGAAGCCCTGCAAACTGGAAGTCCACACCAGAGAGAAAGACAAGTGGCTCTTCCTACAGCATCACCCAAGGTCCCCTCTCAAGTAGATGCTGAAACTGGGAATGTTCAGAGCCATCAGGAATCTGACTGACTATACAGTCTCCCCCACCAAAGTGGTACCTATTTACCTACTCACATAGAACACGCTTTAGAACTGCAAGATGACCAGAAGCTGAGGCAAGTATTCAGAGCTCATCCCACCATGCAGAACTAGGACTCAAACCACTGGAGACAAGATCATCTCCAGCATCATTAAGTCACTGAATCAGTCTCTTGTATTCCATAAACAAAACCATTTATTTCCTGTGATTTGGGTATTACATTTCTTCTGATTTGGATAGAGATTGGGAATTAAATCTCCTTGTTTATTTTTTTTCATTTCAGTTCACTTATGGTTCTGCTCCAGTAATAAATGACCCATCCCAAAATGTTTTTTCCTTACGGATGTTCCCTAGTAGAGAGCATCAATATTTGGGAATCCTACAACTGCTGCTTCTTTTCAGGTGGATATGGATTGGAGTTATTTTTATATATGATGAGAATGGCTTGAGATTTATACACACAACACTGCCCAAGTTTTCCAAGAATGGCATTTGCTTTGATTTTATAGAAACTTTGCCTAACGTGTATTTTGCCTCTGGTGTTGATGAAATGGTGAATAAATGGATCAGAGTATACAAGATACTTGCTGATAGCACAGCCAACGTAGTGCTCATCCATGGAGAAATTCACACTATGATCTTTTTGAGAATGTTCCCTCGTGTTACAGAATTTGAGAACATACCCATCAAGACCAAGAGCAAAGTCTGGATTATGACAGCCCAGATGGAATTCACATCAATTCCCTTTGTCAAAGACTTTGAGGTTGATGTTATTCATGGTGCTCTGTTGGTTGCCCTTCATTCAACTGATGTGAAGGGATTTCAAACATTTCTTAAAAGAAGAAACCCAAATGAGGAAAATGGAGATGGGTTCATCAAGGACTTTTGGCAACAGGTCTTTAACTGTCACTTCTCTTCTTCAAGAGAGCACAAGATTGACAGAAATGTCTGCACTGGGAAAGAGAAGGTGGAGACGCTCCTGGGTCAGTTTTGAAACCACTATGACTAGTCACAGCTACAGCCTCTATACTGCAATTTACACCATAGCTCACGCTTTGCAATTCATGGATTCATGCCAGTTCCACTCCAGAATGACAGCAGAGATAAAAAGAAGGAATTCCATCAGTAAAGAGCCATGGCAGGTAATGTCAATGGAGAAATTCAGAAGAACTGATCAAACCTCCAAATCACTTCAAATGTTTCTGCTTAGCATAGTTTCAGGGGATAATTGCAATAATTTCAGGGGAGTGTCTTTTCATTTTGATGGGCTAATTTAAAGGTGAAAAAGAGTGACATGAACTCTTTAAAAATTGTCTTACTTTCTTATAAAGGAAAGGGATGCAAACAATTATTACAATTGTTTTTGCAGCTTTCTCCCTGTATAAAAAGGTAAAAGTCCCCCTCACACATACGTGCTAGTCGTTTCTGGCTCTAAGGGCGGTGCTCATCTCCGTTACAAAGCCAAAGAGCCAATGCTCTCTGAAGACGTCTCCATGGACATATGGCTGGCATGACTAATTGCCAGAGACGTATGGAACGCTGTTACCTTCTGACCAAAGGTGGTCCCTATTTTTCTACTTGCATTTTTTTACATGCTTTCGAACTCCTAGATTGGCAGAAGCTGGGACAATGTAAGGGAGCTCACTCTGTTACATGGTGCTAGGGATTCAAACCTGTATAGAATGATGCAAAAGGACCAGAAAGCAAGAAGTTCACATTATGAGTTGAGGCACATGGCATCAAAAATGAACAAAAGTTTTTCTTGATGTGAGGAAGATGCAAAAAGATTTTCTTGATGAACAAGTGGCTTCCTTTTCCATCTACCTTCCATCTGTACCATCATGAGTTTATTGCTGATAGAAATTTATCAGCTGTAATCCTAATGTTAAATGCTTGATATAACCTGACTGAAATATTCAAAAAAAAAAAAAAATCAGAAGATTGACACAGCAAAAAAGGACAGCAAAAGGAGGACCTCATAATGAGCCCTAAAATAAACCCTTGTTCCATGGCTGTTCTTTATTAGGAACCCATTGAAGTCAGACTCAGAAGGATCAAGGAACTGATCCCTGTTCCTTAGGTCATCTGATTGATCATCAGTTGGATGAGTTAATGTAGAGTTCCCCAACCTTTCTGGCTTTGTGGACTGGTATGGGAGGAGGGGATAGTTCCATGTGAGCGGTGGGCAAGCATGCATGCATAACTCCATTTGCACAGGTGGAGGGCATGATTGCCTGCTGCTTGCACAAATGGAGCTGTGCATGTCTATGCTCACCCAATACTCATGCAAGTGGAGCTGCACATGCATGCCTGTCCACCACTTGTGCAAATGGATCTGCATGCACACTCACCAGCTGCTTCCATGGCCAAGTTCTGAATAGACTACAGCCCAGTACTGGGTTGCAGCCTTGAGGTTCTGGACCCCTGAGTTAATGCAACTGTCTTTTGGCATTTTTCCTTCCTCTGCTCTTTCTACTCAACTCAGTATAATTGTGTAAAGCTTGAAACCACAATGTTTCTTTTATATATATACTGTATACATTTTTTTTATTTATACATAAGGAAAAGGGAACAAGAACTACAAACAAAAGGAGAAAAAAAGTGTATACAACAAATATAAGATTAGCAATTTTTCTATCATTTTTCTTCTCCCACCTTTTTGGAGTAATGTATCAGTGGCCAGGTTTAGGAAAAAAGAATGTGCACTGTAGGTGAATTAGGTCAGGCATAAACAAATCCATAGCTATTAAATAAAGGGTCTTTAATATGGTTACAAAACAATCTGAATATTAGAAATATATCATTTATACCCCTTAATGTTGTCGTGTTTTCCCCCTTCTCCCTTTCTTCTTCCATTTAGCTCCATCATTATTTAAGAAGCCTGTCATTTAATAATAGTCTTGAGGAAACTGTTTCTTTTGATGAAAACAGGGAACTGAAAGCTGGGTTTGATATTATCAATTGGGTGGCATTCCCAAATCAGACTTTTCTTCGGGTCAAGGTGGGAAACATTTATCCCCTTGCTTCCAAGGACAACATCTTATCCATTTCTCAGGATTCCATTGTGTGGCCCAGGCCATATCATAAGGTACAATCAGTATAGTGAACCAGGACCATCTAATTTTATTTATTTTTTTAATTTCTAATTTACTGATTCAGGGAAGTTTACAAAACTGACCCTGGGAAGTTCTTCAGGTAAATATTTACTCATAAAAATAACCCTGGTTGCTTAGAAGGCCATTCCATTTAATTTATTTATTTCTTAGTGACGATTTCTGATAATTCTATGGGGGAAATGACTTCAGAAAACCTGACCATCTAAAATACTGGTGTCACATTGCTGTCACATGATATTTCATGACATTTTTCCCATTTGCAGAATGGGTGGACGTGACCTGAGTGTGATGCATCCAGCCTGTGGGCTGCCAGTTTGACACCCGTGCTCTAAAAAATGCCAACATTTTATTATCTCCTTCCCTTTCCCTTCTCTTTATTAAACCAACAAAGGAGTTTTCTGTCATCATGAGGACTCAAGAATACATCATAGTCATTGTTGTTGTTAGTTGTGAAGTTGTGTCCGACCCATCATAACCCCATGGACAATGTTCCTCCAGGCTTTCCTGTCCTCTACCATCCTCTGGAGTCCATTTAAGCTCATGCCTATTGCTTCAGTTACTCTCTCCAGCCACCTCATTCTCTGTCATCCCTTTCTTCTATTGCCCTCAATCTTTCCCAGCATTAGTCTCTTCTCCAGTGAGTCCTTCCTTCTCATTAGGTGGCCAAAGTATTTGAGTTTCATCTTCAGGATCTGGCCTTCTAAAGAGCAGTCAGGGTTGATCTCCTCTAGGACTGACTGGTTTGATCACTTTGCAGTCCAAGGGACTTGCAGGAGTCTTCTCCAGCACCTGAGTTCAAAGCTGCAACTGATATAGCAGTAATAAGAGGTCTTAGCATTCTGATTCCTTTTTTCTTTTTGAGAAATATTATTGTTTTCCCTGTCAGTATCAAAATATCTACTTTCATTTGCACACAGGAACTACCCTCTTCCTTGTGTAATGACCTTTGCTGTTTGGGTCACAGGCGGATAAAAAAGGAAGGCAGTCCTTTCTGCTGTTATGATTGCCTTCCATGCCCAGCTGGAGAGATCTCAAGCCAGATGGGTAAGAGATTATATTTTTGAGTTTCATTGCATCACATTGCATTTGATTTAGGACCCACTGCATGGGGGTGTGAGGATAATCTGACTGTAATGTCTGTACCATTGATTGCTTGATCTGACTGGCCACATGGGTGTAACCTTCCTCCTCTACTGGTTTATGTTGTTACTACTAAACTTGGTGGAAAAGGAAGAACTCATGGGATGTACATTTTCTTTATGTTTTGAAAACAATGCCTTTATGAATAGTAGTTTCTGAGAACAGAATATTTGTAGGGTGTTAGTTTAGCTTTATTTGGTTGTAGGAAGTCTTATAGATAAATGTATTTAGCATTCAAACTTACTTGTCCTTGTCATCATCCAGAAGAACAAAAACAAAACACAATGTTGTCAGGAACACAGGAATACCAGGAGGCAAGCTAAGCAGTATATACTGTAGAATACATGACAGAAAAAACAAACAAGGGAAATTCCCCTTTTATATTTACAGCAACCAATCATAGCATAGATTGCATCATGTGTCGGTACTCTCTAATTACTAAGTCAGTACTCGTTATCTAAGTACTCACATACAACTATATGTTCTGGCCTATTGTACAACTTACTGTTCCAGCTACTAAATTTAACATCCTATCACCTCATTAAAGCAGACTATTTCCAATATAAAATACTCTGGGAACTATTAGGGAGAAGCAGTACTCGTCCCCTTTCTTCTACACATCTAAAACATAATGCTTCTCTGGAATGCACTCCCTTCCTCCTGGGAATCCAGGCAACATTCCATCACATTTGATTGGCAAAGTGGGTGTCAGCTTCCCACTTTGCCACTCCATGTTTTTCCTCCCAAGATTGTGTGCTTGGTAAGTAGTTCCTGAGAACAATGTATCTGTAGGGAACTAGTTCAGCTTTACTTTCGTTGTAGGAAATTCCCAGTTGAAGAATGTTCACATCTATGAATGTTTTTCCTCATGAATCATTGCAAATTGGTTGGGGGCTACTGGTGTAAGATAAAGTACCCCTGGGATACATGATGCAATATATGAAAATCCTTTCTACAGAGAAATTGTCCTTTTCTTTTTTTTTTAGACATGGATTCCTGCACTCCATGTCCAGAAGATCATTATCCAAACAAAGACCAGGATCACTGCAATCCCAAAGATGCCAGCTTTTTGAGCTATGGAGAACCTTTGGGGATCAGCCTGACCACTCTTTCTCTTTTCTTTTCTGGCACTACGGGTCAAATATTTTGGATCTTCCTTAAATACAGAGAAACTCCCATTGTCAAAGCCAACAATCGAACCATCACCTATGTCCTGATCATTTCCCTCCTGCTCTCTTTTCTTTGCCCTTTGCTTTTCATTGGTCAGCCAGACCAGGTTAGGTGTCTGCTTCGCCAAACCACTTTTGGCATTATCTTTTCAGTGGCGGTTTCTTGTATTTTGGCCAAAACCCTCATTATAGTTCTGGCCTTTAGGGCTACCAGACCAGGCTCTAGGATCAGGAAATGGGTGGGGAAACCATTGGCCCAATCTGTCGTCTTCTCCTGTTCTCTTACTCAAGTTACCATTTGTGCAGTGTGGCTGGCAATCTTTCCTCCGTTCCCTGATGTTGACATGCACTCTCTGCCTGAAGAAATTGTGTTGGAATGCAATGAGGGTTCAACTATCATTTTCTACTGTGTGCTGGGTTTTATGGGCTTCCTGGCCATGATCAGCTTCGGTATGGCTTTCCTAGGAAGAAAGTTACCAGATAATTTCAATGAAGCCAAGTTCATCACCTTCAGCATGATGGTCTTCTGCAGTACCTGGCTCTCCTTTGTTCCAACCTATCTCAGTGCCAAGGGGAAATATGTGGTAGCTGTGGAGGTCTTCTCCATCTTGGCTTCTAGTGCTGGTTTACTAGGATGCATTTTTCCTCCCAAATGTTATATCATTTTGATCAGGCCTGAGCTAAATAACAGGCAGTACTTGACGAGAAGAAAACAATGATCTCAGGTAATCTTGGTCCTGTTAAATTAAACTTTAACTGTTAATCTCATTGTATGGTTTTGGGTGGTCATAAATACATTGTTATTTTAAGATTCAGGGCAAGCCTATATTTTTTGCTTTATTAATTTACATAGCTGTTTTTAATAGATCAATTTCTAAGGATTTCCTAAATGTTGGTAGTGGTTTCTGGATTTCTACTGAGAAGCTGTTGTACAGGCTTGTACAGGTGTTTCTGAGAAACCAGAAATTCTTCTTCTCCTTCAGATTTCACATATGGAGGAAATGTCAGCATTCCATTCTGGGATACACAAACTGGAGTAATAACCATCTTCATCGACAAATGTTATTGTAAGGGATGTGCATAAGTGCACCATTGTGCCTACTGTCCTGTCCTATTGTCCTCATTTATTCGTACCTATTTCCTGTATTCTTACTCATGTTTATACTTATATCTATTATCTTGTAAGTGATTGACAAATCAAATAAATAAATCAAATAAATAAATAAATAAACAATTCTTGGCTTAAATAAACACTAAGAGGAGCATGTTTAAATACTTGAATGGGAGGCCATCGCAAAATAATCTGTGTTGTAGTTTCATCTGGGAGGTAAAATTGGCAAAATGAATGGATCTCATTGTAAGCTGTAAAGAGGAAGTTGGTCAATTGGCAATTCATTTACAATTGGCAATTCATTTTGCCAATTTTTCTCAATTGGTAGAAATCTAGTCTACCACAATTTCTCTATTCCTGAACCTCAAATATGCCTTCACTTTCATAGACACACATATATTATTAAAGTAGCTTTTTTTTCAAGGTGGATCTTTACCTTTCAGGCATTTAAGACAACTTTTTCCAGGGAACATGTTTGTTCAAATCCATTCAAGACCATTTATGATAATGTGATCCAATTCTTGATAGGTCAGTTGAATTCCATTCTTGGTAAGAGCTGCTAAGCATCTGTCCAGATTTATTTATAAAATTTAGGGTTTTTTCTCTATGTAACTGATTCAGTTGGCAGTCAGAGATTTTCTATTGCTGGGGTTCAAGGCCATACTGCATAAAATGCTTCATGTGCTTTTACTGAATTTATTTTACATGCTAATGGTTATTTCTCAACATCATATTGCTTCATTTTTAAATAAATGCTTAATCACTTTCCTACAGAGAAGATGGAGTTAAATTATTACCTATCCATTCATCCAGATAGCTACTGGAATATGGTCTACATTTATCTGTAAATATATAAAATAGCCCAAACTGCTATGGATTTGAGTTTATGTTTAATTATACTGAGTAACAGTTCCTAGACCAATAAGGCATAACTTTTATCATGTCCTACTCAAGAGAATTTAAAAATGGACATATATATTTGAGACAGATGTAATCATGATGTGTTTCTTTCTTTCTAAGTATCCTCTCAATTCTTAGGATTCAAGTTTAAATTTGTGATAACTGTGGCTATATTCCACAAACTTGCAAAAGCTGATGCATGGCAACTCTGAAGCTCCAAAATGGCTTCAGCCAGGTCAGCTTCAGGGTTGACATTATGTCTATAGACAAGATGATAGTACTTTAATGAAAGACTTTGACAGTTCAAATAAATACAGCTCATTAATGAATAAAACAAACCTGTCAAAACCTTGCTTCCTTGCTTGTGTATTTATTTATTCTCATTTATTTTAATTGGGAGCAGATGGGGTAGAACACGTGTGTGTGTGTGTGTGTGTGTGTGTGTGTGTGTGTGTGTGTGTGTGTGTAAAACATGATATAACAGGTGGGGAAGTAACTACGGTGGCACAAACTTTGATTCCTTTATGGTTGATCGCTTTGTGCCAGGTTCGCATCACCAGATAAACATTACCTCATTGACCTGTGTTGCTGGATTTTATTTATGTGGGACACTGGAATGTGACACTAACATTTCACAGTATCATCATTCCCTGTAAGAGGAATTAGAGTAAAATATTCTGTGGAATTTGAGGTTCTATGGTACAGGTAATCTTTCAATTAGGCCCACAATTGAGCCCAACTTCTGTTGTTAAGTGAGCGTAGTCCCATTTTACCACCTTTCTTGCCACAGTTGTTAAGTGAATCACTGCAGTTAATAAGTTAGTAACCCGGTTGTTAAATGAATCTGGCTTCCCCATTGACTTTGTTTGTCGAACAATTGCAAAAGGTGATCACATGACCTTAGGACACAGAAATTATCATAAGTATGAAGCCAAGAATCTGAATTTTTATCACCTGATCATGGGGGTGCTAAAAAGGTTGTAACTGTGAAAAATAGTCATAAGTCACTTTTTTCAGTGCCATTGTAACATTGAACAGTCACTAAAGGATGACCTCTATTAGGTTTGATGGAATCAATTTTATCACTCACTAGCCTAGAGGTAGCATTAAAATTTTATACCTATTGCTATCATTTGGAGGCAGAATATTCTATATTGTTATCTCATTCATATTAAGTTTCACTGGCTGCTGCAATCTTTTATCTGTATAATTTGATGTCATTATATGCTAGTCTCTAAGGATTTAGAATAACAGAATTGGAAGGTACCTTGGAGTACTTACCTAGTCCAACCCTGTGATCAAGCAGAGAACCTATACCATTTCAGACAAATGACTGTCCGGTATCTTCTTAACTCCAATGATGGAACTTCCACAATTTCTGAAAGCAAGCTGTTCCACTGATTAATTATTCTCACTTTCAGGAAACTTCTCTTCAGTTCTAGGTTGCTTCTCTCCTTGCTTAGCTTCTTGTCTTGCTTCCAGGTGCTTTGGAGAATAGGTTGACCTCCACTTCCTTGTGGCAGCCCCTCAAATATTGGAAGTGCTATCATGTCATTCCCAATCCTTCCTTTTACCCATTTCCTGCAACTGTTCTTCATATGTTTTAGCCTCCAGTCCCTTTATCATCTTTTTTTTCTCTGCACTCTTTCTAGAGTCTCAACATCTTTTTTTAGATTGTGGCGACCAAAATTGGTTTAAATATTCCAAGTGTGGTCTTACCAAGAAGCAGTATTAACTTGATTTTGATTTTTTCCTTTGTTTGTTTCCTTCCAGGTTATTCACAATTCCTCTTAATTTTTCTCAGTTTCTGGTATTTTCAGGAAACCAATGAAGGGTAATGCATTTTCCTGCTAAAGTTAGAAAGAACTCAAGAAAGTTAAACCTTCAAATAATCAAGAGAGAAATTGAAGCATGTTTGTTTTGTTTTCAGCCATTCCTTTCAGCAACATTTGTCGCTCCAGAATTAAACTTGATTCCTGTTCACTAATAAGGGCTCCTAATATGCCCTAACTTGAAATGCATGATGGGTGGCAAATAAATTTGATAAATGAATAAACTTGTCTGTAAAATCATCAGCTGAAAGCATTTTTATTGTTAACCAGTAGACATGAACTAAAAATAAACCTATTCATGATTTTCTTTGAAACTTCATCTTTTCAACATTTTGACACAACCCTATGGACATACCTTGTTCCACAAGGTATAAATGATGGGGTTAAGCAGGGGAGTGACCACAACATATAAGACTGCAATTTTTTTGTCCCGATCCAATATTGTGTTTGACTGGGGGAGAATGTATATGGAGATGATGGTGCCATGGAACAAAGTGACCACAATAAGGTGAGAGCCACAGTTGAAGAAAGCCTTACGCCATCCTGCAGCTGAGTGCATTCGGAAAACTGAATACAGGATGCAAGTATAGGAACATAAGATAACTGAAAAGGGTATCAGAATAATAAATGTTGCTAGACCATTTAGTATAACTTTGATGCGTTTGATGTCACCACATGCAAGATCTAGCAGAAATTGCAGCTCACAGACAAAGTGGTTAATGTGATTGGGACCACAGGAACGGGAGACGGGAGATACAAACAACATTGACCATTGAGAAGAGACAACCTGTGATCCAGCAGGATCTGGCAAGCAGATATTGCCACTTCCTGTCCATAGCAGAGGCATATCTCAAGGGATTGCAGATGGCCAAATAGCGATCATAAACCATGACACCTAATAGCAAACATTCAGTACTACCCATACACAAAGCACTGCATCCTTGCAACATGCAACGTGTTACAGATATTATTCCGCTTTCTGCCATGAGATGAGCTAATAACTGGAGAGAACTGCTAGTGACATACAAAATCTCCATGCCTGCAAGATGGCTGAGACAGAATTTATTTATTTATTTTATTTGCTTTGTCAATTGCTTACAAGATAATAGGTATAAGAAAAAACATTGTTATGAATACATGGATACATATAAGAAAAATAAAAGAAACAATAGGACAGGGATGGTAGGCACGTTGGTGCACTTATGCATACCCCCTACAGACCTCTTAGGAAAGGTGTGAGGTCAATAGTAGAAAGTCTAAAGTTAAAGTTTTTGGGGTTTGGGGAAGAAATCACAGAGTCAGGTAGAGTATTCCAGACATTGACCATTCTGTTGCTGAAGTCGTATTTTCTGCAGTCAAGTTTGGTGTGATTAACCTTGAGTTTGTATCTATTGTTTTCTCTTGTATTGTTATGGTTGAAGCTGAAGTATTCATTGACAGGTAGGACATTACAATGTATGATTTTATATACTATACTTAGATCAGACCGAAGGCGGCATAATTCTAGGTTTTCTAGGTCTAGAATTTCAAGTCTGGTGGCATAAGGTATTTTGCAATGAGTAGACGAGTAGAGAACTCTTCTTGTGAAATATTTCTGGACTTTCTCAACTGTGTTAATATCAGATACATAATGTGGGTTCCAGACTGATGAGCTGTATTAAAGTATTGGTCTAGCAAATGTTTTGTATGCTCTAGTTAGTAGTGTAATATTACCAGAGAAAAAGCTACATAAGATAAGGTTAACAACTCTTAATGCCTTTTTGTCTATGTAGTTACAGTGGGCCCTAGCACTTAGATCATTAGAGATGAGTACTCCAAGATCCTTGACAGAGTTTGGATCATCGCCATTGACTATTCAGCCTGTATTCTATTCTATTCTATTCTATTCTATTCTATTCTATTCTATTCTATTCTATTCTGTTCTATTCTATTCTATTCTATTCTATTCTATTCTATTCTATTCTATTCATTTTATTTTCTGATTTTTTTGCCAATATGCAAGACAGAGCATTTATTTGTTGAGATTTGAAGTTGCCATTTGTTTGACCACTCTGATACATAGTCAAAGTCTTTTTGAAGGGTAGCAGAATTATCTGTGATGTTGAATAGCTTTCCATCATCAGCGAAGAGAACGCAGTTGCTCTTAATATGCCCACAGAGGTCATTTATGAAGAGAGTTGGTCCTAGAACACTGCCTTGGGGGACACCACTGTTGACAGGTACAGAATTTGATAGGACACTCCCAATTTTGACTATTTGTTGTCTGTTTGACAGGAATGCTTCTATCCAGTTATGCAGTTGTCCAGAGATACCATAAGATTTTAGTTTTAGGAGTAGTTTGTCATGTACCACTGAATCAAAGGTTTTACAGAAGTCTATGTAGATTGTGTCTATTGTTTTGCCCTGATCGAGTTGTGTAGTCCATACGTTTTTGCAGTGTAAGAGTTGCAGATTGCAGGATAGTTTTTTTTCTGAAACCAAATTGTTTATTAGAGAGTAGGTTGTTTGTTTCTAAGTGGAGGATGATGGATTGGTTAATAATTGATTCCATGACTTTACAGGTGACGCAGCATAAAGAGATTGGTCTGTAATTTTCAACTAGGCTGGGGTCTAGTTGAGAAGTACATGGGAGTGTGCAGTTGGGCATCAATCCATACCAATACAATGAACAGGATGTTACCCAAAACTGTCAGCAAGTAAATGATCAAGAAGATCACAAAGAGCAGGATCTGTTCCTTTCGGTGATGGGTGAGTCCTGAGAGGATTAATTTTGTTTCAGTGGTCATATTTTCAGGTTCTATCTTTGCATCCTGCCTAGAAAATTGAGGCACAAAAACACACTGACAGAGAGGATAGAGGAGAGATGAGATGAGACAAGAGGAGAGGAGAGAAGAAAAGAGGAGAGGAGAGAGACAGACAGAAAGACAGAGAACTACAGTATATCTACTCCAATATAATAAAATCTTAGCTCATTCATTCATAATCTTTAATACATCATCATAAAAATACTGGTCATATATTTGTAAGCAGAATGTATATTGTTGGATGAAAAGTTCTTTCTCCTTAAGGAAACTTTATCATCCACATCATCTTCAAAGTTTCCTGAGAACCCAGAAACATGTGTTCCTCCCCAGCCTTACACATCAGTTTGCAACTCTCAGAAACTTTTCAGAATTGACTCACATTATAAAATGAAGTTCAATGTTAATTTTTGCCACATTTTAACATGAATATTATCTGGAAAATATCAATAGTGCTTAGATTTATATACTGCTTTATTGTGCTTTACAGCCCTCTCTAAGTGGTATACAGAGTCAACATATTGCCCCCAACAATTTTGGGTCCTCATTTTACCACTTCAGAAAGGATAAAAAGCTGAGTCAACCTTGAGCCTGGTGAGATTTGAACTGTTAAATTGCAGGCAGCCAACAGTCAGCAGAAGTAGTCTGCAATACTGCACTCTAACCACTGCATCATCAAGGTTCATTATACATAGCTAATACACTGCGCCACCAAGGCTCATCAGACGTGGCTAATAAAAAGCAGGTATATTGATATAAATACAAAAAGTGGGCTAGGTAGAGCAATAGTCTTCCCTATAATGATGTATGGGTGTGAGAGTTGGATGCTACGAACAGTTGATGAAAGAAGAATTAATGTCTTGAATTACTGTACTAGTGTAAATTATTGCATATACCATGGACAGTCAGAGCAAACAAAAGAGAAGTGTTGAATGATGTAAAACTAGCCACTTCACTAGAAGCCAAAATCACAAGGCTGCGTCTGTTTTATTTTGTCCAAATCATGAGTGCAAATTCATTGGATAAGTCAGTGATGCTAGGAAGGGTTAGTGGAAAAAGAAAAAAGGATAAGCAAAGAACCTCAAAACTCATAACAGAGAAAAACATCCATCAACTGAAATAAGCTGTGCTTAGCAGGGTAGCATAGAGAGCACTTGCCTATAAAGTCACCAAGACTTGGACAGGATTGAATGGGTTAAAACAACAACATGTATTTGTTTCCCACTTTTATTATTTTTACAAATAATTTAAGGTGCTAGACATAGCCATCACACCTTGGTCTCATCTTTGGACCTGGTTTCATGTAGATCTCACAAACTAAGTATTATCCAGCTTTTTGAGATCTTGCAAGGCAATTGGCTGATCCTTCATCCATAAACATTTACAAGTAATAAATTAGAAAAATTACCTCTGTGCTTTCCCCAGACATTCATCATCAGTCAGCAAACTCTGCTTCTTCCTACTAGTTTCAGATAAGGTGCTAAGTTCTAAGTAGATGTTCATTTGATTTCCAGGGCATGATGCTGAAATATAGTGATTTATACTGACATCAATAAACCCTAAAAATGCTACCTGAGCCAATACAACGAGCTTCATTGAGCAAATAAATAAACAACCTAGAAAAAGGCAGTGGCAAAACACATCCAAAGTGTTGTCATGAATTGCATTACATCAGTAGGCACTGAACATAATTTGAAGGTGACTTTACTTTTGTGAAGCTTTTATTCCTCAGTTACCTTGCCATCTGTTGCAGAGGTGGGATACAAAAGGGTTAACTACCGGTTCGGGATTTACGAGCTTCCCTGCCCACTGTGTGCCACCACCTGTAAATCATCATAAATCATTATTAGCACGTCATCAGCACACTGCCTGCCTAGAAGCAGCCTTTGAAACAGCCCTCTTTTCTTGTTTTTTTAATTGCAGCTGTGCCTCATTCAGAAGCTGAAGTTGAAAAATCAGGAAATAAAGATCAGGTAAGAGCCCAGGTGGGTGGGTGGACAAAAACATCAGGAGACATAGAACCGGTTCTATGTCTGCTGCTCTTCAGAGCTACCGGTTCTACAGAGGTGGACAGAACTGGTAGAAACCCACCCCTAATCTGTTGATAAATAAAACTTTAAATCTTTCTGTGGTGATAAGCAAAGCACTACCTGAATCCACCTAGAAACTATTTAATATCTGAAAGGAATGGAACAGCAGATTGGCCTCTTTTGCAAGTTAATAGATGGAAATAACTCCATGAGAATTGGTTCACTCCCTTCTGTACATCATTACCACTGTTTTTCTCCTTCCTTAAATCTCAGAGGCATATGTGAAAATAGTCTCAAAAGATAAGGTTAACATGATAAAATTGTTCCAGCAACTCCAGATTTGGATCTGGTGTCTCTACCTGAGCAGGAGAAGGCCTCATGCTTGATCCCTTTTTCCTTAAATTGTGATGTTGTCTCCAAAACTATCATTCCAAGATGGCTTCGTGCAGAACAATGGTCATTGACTACTTCAATCTTGTTTCTGTTCATGAGAAAATAGTTCCCTTGTCATGAGAAATGCTGGCTTTCCAACTCCATTTTAAATTAAAGTATCCTAGAAAGCTGCACTAAGCAATCAACTGCCAGAACCTACCAGTTATTCAACAAAGACTTTGGCAAAGTTTAAGACTCAAGAAAAATCTAGGAAAATTTTCTAAAGTAAACTTCTCTAACTGGGCATTCTGCAGATGTATTTTTTGTCAAAGTTATTACAGGGATTATGTTGTGTTTTAATGTATTTAATTTATTTTTTATTTGATGTTCATGTTTCATCTTGCTTTTTCATGATTTTATGCGTTAGTATCTTCTGTGTGGAAGTGGACAGTAAATATCTTAAACAAATAAACAGGTAAAAGGATCTTCTGTGTCCTGAGTGAACTATTAATATCCTAAACAAATAAACAAACATTTCTGCCAGCTGCAGAAACTGATGGATGGAGTATTTAAATTTGAGATGGGATTTAACTAAGAATTGTTCTGCTTCTAGTTTCAAACACCCACAGGTGCATACATAGTTGCTATAGTGATTAGTGGTTTCCTCAAGGTTACAATGATAACAGTCAAGGAATGAAAATCAAACCAGAGTCTCTGAAAAGAGCTTGCCTAAATGTTCGGTTTTAATAAGAATCAAAAATCCAGTCCAAGGTTTTGAGAGCCAAGTCAGGATGATCATCCAGTCTAGAAATCAGAACACTTCAAGCAGAATCTAAACACCACACAAGATCCAGAGATCAGACAGTTGCTTTCAACAAGGGATCAGGGCTTCCTCTTAAATCAGACTTCAGCCAGCTGTCACTGTGATTCTTGGTTTTGTGTTTCCCAAGGTTGACATTCCACAGGTCCTGCTGAAGTAGCTTCTATGCGGTCAGAGTCATCATCTGGTTTCTAGGGCAAGGGGGAAGGGAGAAAATAAATTGGTTATACAGATGCAACTTGCATGTGGTAAACATTATGAGTACCTGGTCAATTCACAGCTTCAAGTGTTAAACTTCATTGTGCTTGTTAAGATAGCCTGAAACTTTTTTATATTTGTGTAGGGGAGTTCTACAATTTCTTACTCTGTTGTTCTATTAAAGTCTTGTTTTCCCTCCAAATGAATACATGGAGATGTGCAGTAGAACTTCCTGGAAAGCTAAAATGTTCTGACATTATTTGGCCTTGTTTAGAGTCCTGAAGTCAAACTTATATCCATCAATTTCCTTGTGTGGAATTTATTCCTATGTAGAATTCTCAAGTGGTAAATACTCCTAATTTTGGTATATAAATGTATGGGTTTCAGTCAATATCATCCTCCCCAATATATTGTTATCATCGTCAGTCTCTCTCCCATTGGAATATAAGTCTACCCATATGAACATTGTGAGAATTATTTTGATCTATAATAGAATTACAGAGCGGTGATTCAAGGACATAGTTGTTTAATTAGTAGTTTTATGTAAGTACTAAGTAAGCAATTCATGGAAAGAAAAGAGGGCAACCAGCAGCAAGCTTGGTAGTCTTAGTTACAGCGGCAATGGAATTGCCGTTAGAAGAGCCAGGACCAGTTAGGAACAAATCATCATGGAGATGATTCATCTTTGTGGCCATATAAATGGGGGGAGGGGAGGAATTATTCAACTATCCATTAATCTTCCTATTCTACTCAACTTTTTCCATTAATTTGCCTGGCTAAGAAATTATAAGTGGTCTTCTTCCAGCCATGATGGAAGAAAAGCATGGAAATTCTTTCAGTATTTCTATCAATTCTAATGTGACTATTTTTATGTTTTAACATTGTCATCTTCATCTTTGGTTTAAAGTTGACACAACTCTAACAATCCTGCAATAACAATAAATAAAGCAAGTTGGCTTTCTACATTGCAAGCCTCCTACTTAAAAAATCATCTACTTTTGTGTTCTCAGTTAAAGAAAATGCCAATGGGATGAGTTAATATTGTGAAGAATTGAAAAGAAAATTAAAGAAATCCCTGTAGATTAAATCCAGTCTTTATTATTCTTGGAGATTAAGCCAGATAATGATTTAAAGACAAGCATTGAAAGAGAATGAACAAGCAGTTAAATGATGCAGGTTTGATTGAGCGATCTCCCATATAATGTAATTTTTGAAAACTCTGGTAAAAATTATATCCAAGTAATTTAGCAAATTAAATATATTGACATTGGACATAGTTTGTATTCTTAAGATTGGTAGAAATTCCAGTTCAGAAATGGGATATAGGGAAGATTTTCTGGAGAGCTATTATTGGCATAAGGAAATATTTGCCTCCCTTAGGCTATAAAGACAGGACTAAATGAGATATTGTTTTATCTAACCACCAAGTTGATGGTAGAAGGAAGGGTCACCACTTATTTGCAAGTACTTATTTTGGCTGGCAATATTACAGTAGATCCACCCTGGTCCTTACTAAGATCAAAATTGTTACTATATCAAAAAGTATTCAAATTTCAATTAAGGGTCTCATTTGGCAGGAGATTCCCTTTTAAATTCTTCTTCTTCTTCTTCTTCTTCTTCTTCTTCTTCTTCTTCTTCTTCTTCTTCTTCTTCTTCTTCTTCTTCTTCTTCTTCTTCTTCTTCTTCTGCTTCTGCTTCTGCTTCTGCTTCTGCTTCTGCTTCTTCTGCTTCTTCTGCTTCTTCTGCTTCTTCTGCTTCTTCTGCTTCTGCTTTTGCTTCTGCTTCTTCTGCTTCTGCTTCTGCTTCTTCCCCTTCCCCTTTTTCTTCCTCATTCAAAATGTTTTAATTTACATATTCTACCTTGAGATAAACCAAAGTTTAAATAACTTTTGACTTTCTCTGTTCTCAATTGCAAATGAAAGACCAGTTTTCCGTAAGTTGCATCCACCAGATGTATGGAGTTATACTTCTATATTGCTCCTTCTGATTGCAGATTATAAAAGTTATAATAGAATAGCAACAGCACTTATACTTACATACCACTTTATAGTTCTTTAGAGAACTCTCTAAGTGGTTTACAGAGTCAGCATATATCCCCCAACAATCTGGGTCCTCATTTTACCCACCTTGAAAGGATGGAAGACTGAGTCAACCTTGAGCCTGGTGAGATTCGATCTGCCAAATTGCAGGAAGCCAGCAGGCAGCAGAAGTAGCTTGCAGTACTGCCACTGCACCACCACATTTCTTCCTTCCTTCCTTCCTTCCTTCCTTCCTTCCTTCCTTCCTTCCTTCCTTCCTTCCTTCCTTCCTTCTTTCTTTCTTTCTTTCTTTCTTTCTTTCTTTCTTTCTTTCTTTCTTTCTTTCTTTCTTTCTTTCTTTCTTTCTTTCTTTCTTTCTTTCTTTTTAGAGTGCCACTTGTCCAGATATCACTTGATATTGATCAAGGGGAATATATTTTGTTCAAAGGTTTCAGGATATTTTCATGCCTTTTTAAAACAAAAAACAAAAAAAGAAAACAGCACACAAATCAGTTATCTTTTTAAAAAGTGATTCCATTCTGTCCGTCTAATAATCCTTTGCTCATAACTATTTTCTTCCATTCAATCTAATGCTCTGCTTTAACTAATAGCAAAGCCAGGAATTCTTATACTGTGCTGTATCTCTGGCTATACAGTTTTCTTTGTACTTCATGAGTTAATTTTAACCGAGGTTCATTTTGGATAGGCTTTGATCCCTCAAATAGTTTTGTGGGATGTGACAGCTGTCATCCAAGAAATGTCAAGAGTACAGGGAAGGGAAGATTAAGAGTGATATAATAAGAGAAAATTTCACTAACTAATGGTTGGTTTTTGTTTTTGTTTTGTCCAGGCAGAAGCTGATAATGGAGGTTGAAAACTTCACTATGGTGTCAAAATTTGTCTTAGTAGGACTCACTAACGACCGTAAGACCCAGATTTTGCTTTTTGTGGTCATCCTCATTTTCTATCTATTTATTCTTGTGGGAAACTTTGTGATCATCATACTGGTGTTAGCTGACTCCAAGCTTCACACACCTATGTGACACACTTCACACACTTCTTCTTGACTCACCTCTCCAGTCTGGAGATCTGTTATGTCTCCAGCACTGTGCCCCAGATGCTGGCTCATCTCTTCTCTGGAAATGGAACCATTTCCTTCATCGCCATACAACTCAGATGTACATTGCTTTGTCCTTAGGTAGTACCGAAGGACTTCTCTTGGGGGTCATGGCCTATGATCGCTATTTGGCCATCTGTCATCCTTTCATGTATACTGTTGCCATGAACAAGTGGCGCCAAATGCAACTCACCATAGCTTCATGGGTTGGTGGCTTTCTCCTGTCTGTGATGAATGTGGGCTGTACAATACGCCTCCCCTTTTGTGGCCCCAATCGCATCAACCATTTCACAGAAAACTACAATGATCTAATACATATCGATTGTACAGAAGACAATGTTGAAAAAGCACTACGCAATCTAAAACCATCGCTATCTATTGGACCAGACGGAATTTTATTTGGACTATTTATTTGGAATCTTATTTGGACTAGAAGACAGCATTGTCAATGATGACATCACAACTGTCCGAAATATCATCAGAGATTACCAAGCATCAACCATCTCCGGCGATGAAATACTTGACATTTCCCGCATTGACCGAGAGCTCAAAAATAGAGACGGTTCTGTGGCCCCACGCTTGTGCAGGATCATTTGCAAAAATGAATCAAGCAAACGTAAACTCATTTACACTATAAACTCACTCGCCAAAACCAACACCAACCACAAAAACCTCCGTTGCCGCCCTGACTTAACCATACAGCAACGTGCCCGCTCCCGTGCACTCCGATCGAACTCAAAACCCGTCTAGACAATGGAGAGAAGGACCTGTACATTGACTACCATGCTGACTGCATCAAAAGTAAGACACGCAACCCAATACCCAACTTTACCCTCAACCACTACCCTACCTCAACCACCTACCACCACCCACCATCACCCAAAACTACCCACCACCCACCATCACCCAAGACTAGGCACGACCCCAACTACCTCAATCCCAACTGCTGCCGGACTTAAATGCAAACTACTCAATGCAAGAAGCCTCGTGAATAAAATACCTGAATTTCTCATCCTCTTAAATATGGCTAACTTCGACATTATATTTGTCTGTGAAACATGGCTCAATGCATCTCTCCCGACTCCATTACCACAGTAAGAGACTATCATGTTTACCGATCAGATCGTGAAAATCGTCGAGGAGGTGGTGTTGCTATATTCTATAAAAATCCTTACATCTAAAAAAATATCCAAGTTACCCAGGAGCTTGCCCTTCCTGAAACCATCATCTGTGAACTATCCTTAAATATCACAATTCGATTCTTACTATGTTACAGAGCACCTGATTATGACATCGAACATATGTAAACAAGTTAAATACACTACTAACATGGGCTACATCCTGCCCATACCCTTTTATCTTTCTTGGAGATTTCAATCTACCTCATATTGACTGGACCTTAAATAATTGTACAACTGAAATCATACACACAACCTTCTTCAATGCTATTACAAATCTAGGTCTTGAACAACTAGTAACCAACAACACTAGACTGAACAACTGCCTCGATCTCATCTTCTCCAATAGTTTGAATTTAATTTACCGGGAATACAAACCAAAGAACCCTTTTCCAGTAGTGATCACAATATGATTGACTTTTGCCTCAACATACGTCCACACAAAAATCACCACAACGATGTCATCCCTAGTTGTAACTTCAAAAAAGGCAACTATGATCTTATAGATAACCATCTCTCATCCTCGATTGGCAATCTCTATTCACTGGATGCAATACTGTTGAAGACCATTACAACATATTTTTACTTGAAGTCAAAAGAGTCATCAAACTATATGTTCCAACAACAACTCCAAAAACAAAACAAAAAGCAGATTACCCATATCAATAAGGAAACTTCAATCCAAAAAGAGATCACTCTGGCGGAAAAACAAATCTGGTCACGTTGCTAATTTCAAAAACCGATACAAAAATTTATGCCACCAGATAAAGACCGAATGCACCAATTACCACATTAAACAAGAGGAAAACCTTCTAAGCACCAATTCCACCTGTGCTTTTACAATTTTGTAAACAACAAACTAAAAGACTCAAGGTCCATCCCTCCCTTGATAGGACCTGATGGTAAAGACTGCAGCTGACGACACCATTAAAGCCAACATCTTTAACACATTCTTCGGCTCAGTGTTTGTAAAGCAGTAATGGATCATGCCCAATGTTTCCTAGCCGCCACAGACAACAATAATGATCTAATACATATCGATTTTACAGTAGACAACGTTGAAAAAGCACTACGCAACCTAAAACCATCACTATCTATTGGACCGGATGGAATATGTGCCTACTTCTTAAGAAAACTATCCTTGCCATCCTTATGCTCAGGACCGTCACCTGTAAAGTCATGGAATCAATTATTAACCAATCCATCATCCTCCATTTAGAGACAAACAACCTACTCTCCAATAAACAATTTGGTTTCAGAAAAAAACTATCCTGTAATCTGCAACTCTTACACTGCAAAAACATATGGACTACTCAACTCGACCAGGGCAAAGCAATAGACGCAATCTACATAGACTTCTGCAAAGCCTTTGATTCAGTGGTACACGACAAACTACTCCTAAAAATAAAATCTTATGGTATCTCTGGACAACTGAATAACTGGATAGAAGCATTCCTGTCAAACAGACAACAAATGGTCAAAATTGGGAACGCCCTATCAAATCCAGTACCTGTCAATAGTGGTGTTCCCCAAGGCAGTGTTCTAGGACCAACTCTCTTCATAATCTACATAAACGACCTTTGTGATCATATCAAGAGCAATTGCGTTCTCTTCGCTGATGATGTAAAGCTGTTCAATACCACAGACAATACTACTACCCTTCAAAAAGATCTAGACTATGTATCTGAATGGTCTAACATATGGCAACTCCAAATCTCAACAAATAAATGCTCTGTCTTACATATTGGTAAAAAAAATCAGAAAATAAAATACAAGCTGAATAGTCAAGATCTTGTTGATGACCCAAGCTCTGTAAAGGACCTGGGAATACTCACCTCTAATGATCTAAGTGCTAGAGCTCACTGCAACTACATAGCCAAAAAGGCATTAAGAGTTGTTAACCTAATCCTACGTTGCTTTTTCTCTGGTAATATCTCACTACTAACCAGAGCATACAAAACATTTGCTAGACCAATACTCGAATACAGTTCATCAGTCTGGAATCCTTATCACGTATGTGATATTAACACAATTGAGAAAGTCCAGAAGTATTTCACAAGAAGAGTTCTCCACTCTTCTACCCGTTATAGAATACCTTACGCCACCAGACTCGAAATTCTAAAACTAGAAAACCTCGAATTACGCCGTCTTTGGTCCGACTTAAGCATGGTATATAAAATCATACATTGCAATGTCCTACCTGTCAATGAATACTTCAGCTTTAACCATAACAACACAAGAGCACACAACAGATACAAACTCAAAGTAAACCGCACCAAACTTGATTGCAGGAAATACGACTTCAGCAATAGAGTGGTCAATGTCTGGAATACTCTACCCGACTCTGTAGTCTCTTCCCCAAACCCCAAAAACTTTAACCTTAGACTGTCTACTATTGACCTCACCCCTTTCCTAAGAGGTCTGTAGGGCGTGCATAAAGCGCACCAACGTGCCTACCGTCCCTGTCCTATTGTTTCTCTTATTCTTTTATTTTTCTTATATGTACCCATTTCATATATTCACAACTATGTATACACTTGTACTTATTATCTTGTAAACAATTGACAAATCAAATAAATAAAATAAAATAAATAAATAAATAAATTTATGGAGGAACCTGAGACAGAAGAAAATCAACACGGTTTAAGTAATGGAGCTATTTGGGCCCAAATTTCCTTTCTGCATTTATTTTAGATGCACTTTCTGCTTTTCTTTGGGTGTAAGGAGCAGGAAATGAGGACATGAATTGCAGTTAGGCATTACCAAAAAGGGTTGTTCAATTCATTAGCAATGGGGACCAACCTTACCCCACTAATTTTATACCTATAATACATTTTCAGAAAATATATCCACATCTTCAACAAAAATAACTCCTTTGAAAACACTATTCTACATGCGCATTGGCTCTAGACATGTTCAAATATTTTAAACTAAGTTTTGACTATAAAAGTTTGGATGTGTACATAAAAGCTACCCGACTTCTTCCACACAAGCAACAAAATTGTTGCTGATTTAATGAGAATCTTCTCATTAAAACTAAAATTATTATTAAAGCAGCAGCAGCAGCAGTAGCAGAAGCTCTTAAGAAGAGTAGAGGGGAGAAGAGTATGCTTGTATGAAACAATTTTAAAAAGTGGACCATGGACATAACTATCAAGCACAGAACTTTAAGCAAGCGACACAGCCTATCCATTTAAGTGTAAAATTTCACACTTTTTTGGAACATCTGATTCATGCTATTGTGATAGTAAACTTCACAACAACATGGGAAATTCCAGCAGTTGAAGCTTTCTGAACCGTCCAAAGGCTTAAAGATTTAATGTTGCTCCCCCTCCCCTTTATTTCCGAAATATCTGCATCAGCTTCATGCATGTGTATTTCACTTCTTGCTTGAGTACATACTAAGGAAATTATTGGCTCTCTTTTGCATGACACACATTCCATGTGAGCACAAAATATTATTGTTTGTATAATTAAAATCACATACAATTAGGACCCAAGGAATGTTAATATTAATAAGAGTATCCACGAGATACTCTAAGGCAGCGGTGTCAAACTCAAGGCTCACAGACCGGATCCAGCCCATGGGGTGATTTGATCTGGCTCACAGGACCACCCTGGAAACAGTGAAGGACCAGCCTGTGGCTCTGCCAGCAAAAATGGAGTTCAGGGGGACCATGTGCAGCCCTCTGGGCTCCATTTTAGCTGGCAGAGAGCTGCAGGAAGCAATACCAACTGAAAATGGATCCTATGGGTTCCATCTGGGCCACCACAGTTCCCCCAGACACGAGTGACATCCAACTGGCCATGCCTACCCTGGCCACACACATCCAGAGGTCAAACACAATCCTGATGTGGCCCTTAATGAAATAGAATTTGACATCCCTGCTTTAATAGTAGAAAATGACATTTTAGGAGACAATGCTTTATCATTTTAATAGAAAAATATCAATCCCATAGACATGGCATTCTGACATGGAGAATGCAAAATAGCCTTCATATTAATATTCTGAAATTTTAAAAGCTGTTTCGGATTGTCAACTGCCATGTTAAGGGTTAAACCACCTAATCTACAGCATCAACCTGGATTTTATGAAGCATCTGAACATCTGGATATTTGTATAAATGTATGGAAAAATTCAGTTATCTTTTCTTCATCAGTGACACATGGAGCACATTAAAATGAAACTTTTAAAATACTGTTTTACTTTTTGCAAATTGAAAAGCAAGATCTTATCTCATGGAAGGGCAGCTGCTGATAAGTCTGTGTAGTAGGTGTTTTTTCAGCTTCAATTTCCTTCTTCATTTTTGCTCAGTCATGACAATGAGACAAACATCCTAAACATGACCTTTTTAAGAGATGGTGGCATTAGAAATTATTGTGTCACCTGTACATTTTGAAATTAATGACAGAGATACTTCTCAGCTCCCTAAATGTCTGGTTAGCTTTTTCAAAAGCCAGATTAAATGTTTCATCATCAAATATGCTATATAATATATTTTCAAATGTTTGAATAGGGGGGAGACTGAAATTTAGGGAGGGAAAAACCCTCTGCTTTTCCAATAGGATGGATTTCTTTTTGAATTGAATTGCAAATGGACCTTTTTGGGCGGATTGGTGGCTTGTTCAGTGGCTTCCATGTTACTTGTCATTTCATATCAACAAACAGGTAAAATGGCTTTCTAGAAAATGATTACCCAGTAGTAGAATTCTTATGGAACTTAGTGGCAAGTAAAATACAAAGAGAAGGAACCTTAAACTATGCATCACTTGCAAGGCAATAATGTTGCTGTTGTTCCTATAGGTTTGTCAAGATTGGAAAATGTGGAGAGACCTGGCCCATAGAATTGCCAAGTGTTGGACATAACTGAATGGTTATCTATTGGACCAGATGGAATATGTGCCTACTTCTTAAAAAAGTTATCCACTACCATAGCAGAACTTCTAAACATAATCTTTGAAAAATCTTTCAGGACCAGCTCCTTGCCTAACCTATGGTCACAAGCCATGGTCATCCCCATCTTCAAAAAGGGAGACCCCAGCCTAGTTGAAAATTACAGACCAATCTCCTTATGCTGCATCACCTGTAAAGTCATGGAATCAATTATTAATCAATCAATTAACCTCCACTTAGAGACAAACAACCTACTCTCTAATAAACAATTTGGTTTCAGAAAAAAACTATCCTGTAATCTGCAACTCTTACACTGCAAAAACATATGGACTACACAACTCGATCAGGGCAAAGCAACAGACACAATCTACATAGACTAAAGCCTTTGATTCGGTGGTACACGACAAACTACTCCTAAAACTAAAATCTTATGGTATCTCTGGACAACTGCATAACTGGATAGAAGCATTCCTGTCAAACAGACAGCAAATGGTCAAAATTGGGAGTGTCCTATCAAATTCTGTACCTGTCAACAGTGGTTTTCCCCCAAAAGTGGTTTTCTAGGACCAACTCTCTTCATACTCTACATAAATGACATCTGTGATCACATTAAGAGCAACTGTGTTCTCTTTGCTGATGATGTAAAGCTGTTCAATACTACAGACAATACTGCTACCCTTCAAGAAGATCTTGACTATGTATCAAAATGGTCAAACAAATGGCAACTTCAAATCTCAACAAATAAATGCTCTGTCTTACATATTGACAAATAAAATACGAGCTGAATAGTCAAGACCTTGTTGATAATCCAAACTCTGTCAAGGACCTTGGAATACTCATCTCTAATGATCTAAGTGACAGAGCCCACTGTAACTACATAGCCCAAAAGGCATGAAGAGTTGTTAACCTAATCCTATGTAGCTTTTTCTCTGGTAATATCACACTACTAACTAGAGCATACAAAACATTTGCTAGACCAATACTCAAATACAGCTCATCAGTCTGGAACCCACATTGCGTATCTGATATTAGCGCAGTTGAGAAAGTCCAGAAATATTTTACAAGAAGAGTTCTCCACTCCTCTACTTGTTGTAGAATACCTTATGCCACCAGACTTGAAATTCTAGGCCTAGGAAACCTTGAATTATGCCGTCTTCGGTCTGATCTAAGTATGGTAAAAATCATACATTCCAATGACTTACCTGTCAATGAATACTTCAGCTTCAACCATAACAACACAAGAGCACACAATAGATACAAACTCAAGGTTATCCTCACCAAATTTGATTGCAGGAAATACAACTTCAGCAACAGAGTGGTTAATGTCTGGAATACTCTACCTGACTCTGTGGTTTCTTCCTCAAACCCCAAAAAATTTAACCTTAGACTGTCTACTATTGACCTCACCCCTTTCCTAAGAGGTCTGTAGGAGGCGTGCATAAGTGCACCAACGTGCCTACCATGCCTGTCCTATTGTTTCTTTTATTTTTCTTATATGTACCCATTTCATGTATTTATAACTTTGTATATACTTATACCTATTATCTTGTAAGCGATTGACAAACCAAAATAAATAAAAAATAAAAAATAAAATAAACATCTCATGAAAATGGAAAAAAAATCATCTTAGTGTGATTGAACATTTAGTAATGGACATTTATTTTCCTTCCTATTTAGTCCACATTACCAGGACAATCATTCTAAATCATCATATTTGATTTAGGTAAATATAGTATCAGAAGCACAACATATGTCTGTATTCTCCTCTTAATTAATGTTATCAATTTTGAATTTCAAAAATTTTTCATCATCCATTTTTACTTGGAATCCAGCTCATGGCAACCCCAAAGATTTAACCCAAATTGATTAGGAGAAGATTTGTTTTCTTTAAACCCCATAACATTAATTAAGCAGTTTAAAGAGGGAGCAAAACATTTCTAATGATTTACTAAAGAGGATCAAAGGGAAATGAATAATTTCCATGAAGTTGGCCTCTAGTTGATAAAAGCTCCCCTTATATTAAAGAAGGAAAATAACATGTTCCCACTTCTCTTCAGTCCTGAATCATTGCTTCATAAAAGTAAAGTATGTTTCAAGTTGAACTCTGTTCCTGTGGATTTAACTGACACTGTTTTGTTGGCAATCAAAGACAATCTCTCTGCCTCTTCCTTCCCCTCCCCTCTCCTACCCTCCCTCCCTCTCTCTCTCTCTCTCATTTGCTCGCTCGCTTGCTCACTCTCGCTCTTGCTCTTGATCTCTTTCTTTTCATGATGTTTCTTTGACATCCTAGTCCAGCTATGACACCATTTCTATTAGATTACCAGGAAACTACATCTCATGTACAGCAGCAAAAAAAATTCCAAAAGCAAGTTGTGTGGAAATTGCTCATACAATTCCCAGTGAATGATCCCTATCTCAATATAAACAAATCTTATTATTTCAAAACTGAGATATTGTTGTATTCATGCATAATAGTAGGCTCTGTCAAATAGATCTTAGACATTTATGATCCGTAAAGGGTCATAAGACAATCTAAGGAGTGCATAAATAACAAGCTACTTAGTTTATAATATAAAGGAACTCTTCAAAATATATTGAGAATTTTGAAAGGACTGGTATGAGTTAGGAGTTTATAAGTTTCTATGTTATTGATAATTTTGAAGAGGATCCTGACTGCATGCTTTCCTAACGGACAAAGGACTTCTTACAAAGCTACTTAAAAACATACAGCATATTCATTCTGTGAAGGTTATAGATAAAGAAATCTAGTATGTCAAATCACCCCTTACTGTGCTTCCATCTGATGTTTTTATTTTTTTGCTAAAACTCATCTGTAGCCCTCCTACTGGTATTAGGCAGAAATTCCAGATAGCTATATGAATACCATTTAGACTTCTATACTGCTTCATAGTGTCTTTCAGCCCTCTCTAAAAGGGTTTACAGAGTCAGCATATTGCCCCCAATAATTTTGGATCCTCATTTTACCCACCATGGAAGGATGGAAGGCTGAGTCAACCTTGTGCCTATGGTATTTGAACTGCCAAATTGCAGGCAGCCAATATTCAGCCGAAGTAGACTACAGTACTATACTCTAACCACTGCACCATCCAGATTCTATTAATGCATTGATTTCTGTCTGGAAGATAAATTGTGTGGGAATCATTCCAACATTCAGGTTTCATAATTGCAATCCTGAGATAGGAGTTGATTCATTATCTAGGAAATACAGCACATTTTGATAATCCATTGATAATGTTTTGGTCCTGTTCTGAACTAATCAAAAGGTAGAATCCAGACAGTTGGATTGGAAATCAAGCATTCTCAGCTGATATTGAGTTATAGTGGATGTACAGATTGTTCTTCCTTTTCTCTATCTGTGTTTTGTATTTAAACTCATTGTCCAACAATTGCTCTGTAGGCAGAATTCCAGATTCTATTAATGCATTGATTTATGTCTGGAGGATAAATTGTATGTGATCATTCCAACATTCATGTTTCATAATGGCAATCCTTGATTCATTATCTGGGAAATAAGCATATTATGATAATCCATTGATAATGTCTTTGGTACTATCTGAACTAATCAAAAGCTAGAATCCAGATGCTGTGGTCACCTTGTTCTATGGAACTGTCATCTCTATATACATAGCTCCCCATTCCAGCTCATCTCCTGATAAGAACAAAAAGATTGCAATTCTGTATCTTGTGCTCACTCCCCTGCTTAACCCCATCATTTACACTTTGCGGAATAAGAATGTCCACAGAGCTGTAATCAAGGTGTTGAAAAGAAGGAACTTTGAAGGAAAACCATGAAGATTCTTAATCCTGTTGAATTCATCTCTTTTGACTCAAAGCCTCTTCCTGCCTCTTCCGTCATTATCAATATTTCACCAAAATGATCCAGCTGTTTATTTCTGAGAAGTTTCAGAAACATCAGACATGATTCTCAATTGACTGGAATGCAATTTAAATCTTATTCTTCTAGCTTTGTTCAAAGAAAGGCTTGCAACAAAAAGCTACAAAAGCTCAATCTTTTTCAATTACTGAAAGGGTACTGCAGAAAAGGAACTGCATAACCATTCATGCTCTGAAAAGGTAAGAAAAGTGGAACAACATTAAGAGAAATTTTCAGGCAAATGTTCTTAATTTGCTTGAAACTCACAATAAAATGACATAACGGTGCATAGATTGTACTTTTTTCATCATTCAATGCAATCTAATACTAATATAATGGTTTAAAACTGTAAGTCTACATTTATTCAACTACAGTAATGTTTGTACTGTTAATTTATGCAACCTAACATATGATAACAATGTTTTTTGTGAAAGAAATCCCTGGGAAATTCTAAATATGAGTTACAATAGAAGCAAGGAACCTATGTCTAAAATTTGGTAGATAGCCAAAAATTAGACAAAGAAGATGAGCTAGAATTATAACCAATTTCTTTTTCCCCCCCAAATTTTATAACATTTTATTAGATTATAGAATAAAATACAAAAGGAAATAGTAGGGCACAGTGGGAAGGGGAAAAAGAAACAAAAGTGAGGACGGGAGGGAGAAAAGACAAAAAATCAATTGATCTCTGGCTCCCTCTTTTGCAGTACAATAAAGCATTACCATCAAACCTTGACTTTTTACTTTTCCATAATAGTATAAACTAGCCATTTCTATTACAAGAAATGAATCAAGTCAAAATTTCATTTTTTCCCCCCACCTCAAGCAGAAAGTCCAGAAATGGTCTCTATATTGCAACAAAAGTGTTTCTATTCTTTACTTTGATCAAAATGGTGGAAATCTAAATGTCCTTCCATTTGTTTACATACAGTACTCTTGCCGTCAACCTATATAAGATCAGAGTATGATTGTGTTTTTTTATTTTATTTTTTATTTTTCTTTATTTCTTTTTTAAAAAAATACTTGATTTTGACTATATGCTGGACAAAGACCACTATATTTTAAAATGATATTTATTTTATATAAAAGCAAACTTATTAAAAGGATCTAACAAGTCAAGATACCAGTAACATTTGTACATACTGTAGTAAACCTAAAAAATAGTGGCCTATTATGTTTTGCAAAAAAAGGTTATTTATTCCCAAATTGAATTAAAGATAACTTTTCTGGTAGATCACGTAAAATAATTTATCTTTCTTTGTTTCAGATGACAGGAATTTTGGCAAGGAACAACTCTTGTATATAAATCTTTGGAAATGTGCTATGAACACTTAGACAAGAGATCAGAATGTTATTTGCATCTGCCAAGTTAATAATTTAATTGACAATATTGATATCTGTGACAAATGATTTTTTAATTTCAAAATCTACAATTAAAAGCTCTCAAATAATACTGAGAAAATGTTGTCTGGCTAGAATTTTCCTGGCTAGTATATTAACTAAAACTGGAATTCCATGACCCTTTAAAGAGCCAATTAAGCAACTCCTATTGCACTTCAACAACAGGGATTAACTAAAAAGCACCAGGTAGAATGTTCCTCCAACCAGGGGTGGGATTCTACCTGGTTGGAACGGCAATTATATAGAACCAGTTGTTATGATTCTGCCCAGTTCAGAGAACTGGCAAATTGCATCACTGGCTAGCCCCTCTCCTCCCCACCCACTCAATCCTTACCTGGCATGTGCACCATCAAACTTGCCTGCTAAGTTGTTATTTTTCCTTTTTTTAAAATCATCAGCTGTTCTGCTGTGCTGGGAGATTTAGATTAGCTAGAAAGCAGGAAATTGTTGGATTTCTTGCTTTCTAGCTAATGTAAAAGCAGAGCTGAACCTTCCTTAGGACTGAAGCTTCTACTTTTTAGTGCAGACTTAGGTAGCAGATTGCAGACAGATAGATCTCTAAATGAATCTGTGATTCTGTGAGCAACTCAATCTGCCTGCCTGCTTTGCCTGGTTTTGGGTAAAAGTTGCTTTTTTAAAATAAAAAAATAACTATTTACATAAATATTTACAATATTTACAAACAAACCATGCCCAGCCAATCATGTGACTACCAGGCCACACCCAGTCACTAAGCCACACCCACCCAGTCATGTGACTAGCAAGCCACACCCACAAATTAGGCCATGCCCACAGAACCGGTTGTTAAGAAATTTGAATCCCACCTCTGCCTCTAACCCCTTCTAATCAACCCTCTCAAGAGTAGAATGTGTCAGAATAAGGACTAATAGGCATTAACTTCCTATTTCTTAGGGATATCTCTTTCTCCATGGCTTATTATTTATTCTGGAACATCTAACAATTATTAATCAAAGGTACTCCAGATGTCTTGCCTTCCATAAGTGAGTTCATCAAGCTCTAATCATTGTGATGGAATCTCCAGCTAGACAGGAAGGAAAGGTTAAGAGGGGCCCAAGTTTAGAGTTGTTGCACTGCAGTGAGCAGCACAAGAAAGTCTTCCCCCAGAATCCTTGAACCCTTAGTGTGTCATTCCCAAGGGAATGCAGCCATTGTGGTGAGAGTCTTCTAACATGTATAACAATAAAGTTTCAGTTTGAGACTCTTCACATGTAGCTCTGGTTGCTTCCACCTGGCAATCATGGATAATTTTTTTTCTCAGGGACATCTCATGAAAATGGAAAAAAATCATCTTAGTGTGATTGAACATTTAGTAATGGTCATATATTTTCCCTCCTATTTAGTCCACATTACTAGGGCAATCATTCTAAATCATCATATTTGATTTAGGTAAATATAGTATCAGAAGCACAACATAAGTCTGCATTCTCCTCATAATTAGTGTTATCAATTTTGAATTTCAAAAATTTTTCATCATCCATTTTTACTTGGGAACCAGCTCATGGCAACCCCAAAGATTTAACCCAAATTGATTAGGGGAAGATTTATTGTCTTTAAACCCCATAATATTAATTAAGTGGTTTAAAGAAGGAGCAAAACATTTGTAATGATTTACTGAAGAGGATCAAAGGGAAATGAATAATTTCCATTAAGTGGGCCTCTAGTTGATAAAAGCTCCCCTTATATTAAGGAAGGAAAATAACATGATGCCATTTCTCTTTTGTTCCTGAACGATTGCTTCATTAAGGTAAAGTATGTTTTAAGTTGAACTCTGTTCATGTGGATTTAACTGCTTTGTTGGCAATCAAAGGCAATCTCTCTCCCTCCCACCCCTTCTCCCTCTCTCTCTCCATTCATTCCTCTCTCTCTCTTCAGGATGTTCCTTTGACTTCCTAGTCCAGCTATGACACCATTTCTATTAGATTACCAAGAAACTACATCTCAGGTAGAGCAGCAAAAAATTTCCAAAAGCAAATCATGGAGTAGCTGCTCATACAATTCCTACTGAATGATGCCTACCTAAATATAAACAAATATTATCATTTCAGAACCCATTAAGATATTGTCACCATAATTCACACATGATAGTAGGGTCTATCGAACAGACCTTCAATATCTACGTCCCTTTAGGGTAACAAGACAATATAAGTAATGTATAAATAACAATCTACTTGGTATACAATGCAAAGGAACTGCTCAAAAGATTTTGATTGGTATGAGTTATAAGTTTCTATATTATTGGTATTTTTGAATGAAGAAGATCCTGCCTGCATTCTTTCCCAAAGGACAAAGGACTTCTTACACAGCTACTTTAGATCATACAATATGTTCATTCTTTGGAGGTTTTAGGTATGGTGTATTACCCCTTACTGTCCTTCCAGTATATCTCACTTTTTCTTATAATAGCCTATAGCCCTCCTACAAGTATTGGGCAGAAGTTCCAGATTCTATTAATGCATTGATTTTTGTCAGAGGATAAATTGTGTGTGATCATTCCAATATTTATGTTTCATAACGGCAATCTTTGATTCATTATCTGGGAAATACAACAGGTTATGATAATCCATTGACAATGTCTTTGGTACTATTCGAAACTAATCAAATGGTAGAATCGAGACAGATGCATTGGAAATCAAGATTTCTCAGCTGATATTGAGTTATAGTGGATGTACAGATTATTCTTCCTTTTCTCTCTCCGTGTTTTGTATTTAAACTCATTGTCCAACAATTGCTCTGTAGGCAGAATGCCAAGATGCATGCTGAGAACTTCACTTCAGAAACAGGGTTTGTTCTCTTAGGACTCACATCTCATTAAAATCAATGCATTGTGCTATTTGTGGTCTTCCTAACAATGTACTTACTCACAGTTTTGGGTAACCTGCTAATTATCGTATTGGTAAACATTGATGCTCAACTGCACACACCTATGTACTTCTTCCTCAGCCATCTTGCAAGCGTGGACATAGGGTATGTCACCAGCTCTGTGCCTCAGACTTTAGCTCACCTGTTGGCTGGAAATGGAGTGCTTTCCTCAATAGGTTGCATCTTACAGGGAGGCACTGCTCTGAGCTTGGGCATTACTGAATGTTTGCTGTTGGGTGTCATGGCTTATGATTGCTACTTGGCCATCTGCAACCCCTTGAGATATGCCTCTGCTATGGACAGAAAGCACCAACATCTGCTTGCCATCTCCTGCTGGATCATAGGCTGTCTTCTCTCAACTGTCACTATTGTTTGCATCTTTCATCATTCCTTCTGTGGTCCCAATCTCATTAACCACTTTGTCTGTGAGCTGCGTTTTTTGCTAGATCTTACATGTGATGATGTAAAGCACACCAAAGACATACTTAATGGCCTATCAGTATTTGCAGTTCTGGTTCCCCTTTTGATTATCTTGTGTTCCTATAGTTGCATCCTCTATTCAATTTTTCAAATGCAGTCAGTTGCGGGACGTTATAAGGATTTCTCCACCTGTGGCTCCCACCTTACTGTGGTCACCTTGTTCTATGGTACCATCATGTCTATACACATAATCCCCCAATCAAACTCATCTCCTGATCAGAACAAAAAGGTTGCAGTTTTGTATCTTGTGGCCCTGCTTAACACTATCATTTACACTTTGTGGAATAAGAATGTCCACAGGGCTGTGATCAAGGTGTTGAAAAGAAGGAACTTTGAAGAAAAACCATGAAGATTCATATCCTGTTGAATTCATCTCTTTTGACTCAAAGCCTATTTTTTAAAATCATTATCAATATTTCACTAAGATGATCCAGCTGTTTATTTCTGAGAAGTTTCTGAAACATCAGACATGATTATCAATTGATTGGAATGCAATTTAACTCTGTTAAAAAAATGACATAGCACTGCAAATATTGTACCTTTTTCATGACTCAGTGCAATCTAATACTGATATAATGGTTTAAAACCGTAGGTCTACACTTTTTCAGCTACGATAATATTTGTACTGTTAATTTATGCTATCTAACATGATAAAAGATATTGTTTGTGAAAGGTATCCCTGGGAAATTCTGAATAGAAGTTATAATAAAAATTGTTGAATCTATGTCTAAAATTTGCTAGATAGCCAATATCAGTTTAACTCTGGAAATGAAAAAAAATGACAAAGAAGGTCAGGTAGAATTATAATCATTTTTTAAATTTAATATCATTTATTTAGATTATAGAATAAAATACAAAAATAAAAAAGGAAATAGTAGGACAAAGTGGGAAGGGGGAAAAGAAACAAAAGTGAGGAGGGGGAAGAAAAGATAAAAACCCCATTGATTTCTGACTTCCTCTTTTGCAGTAGACTAAACCAATACCATCAAACCTTGACTTTTTATTTTTTTTATTTATTTTGATTTTTCAATCGCTTACAAGATAACATGTATAAGTATAAACATAGTTTTGAATACATGAGATGGATATCTATAAGAAAAATAAAAAGAAACAATAGGACAGGGCCGATAGGCAGATTTGTGCACTTATGCATGCCCCCTACAGACCTCTTAGGAAGGGGGTGAGGTCAACAGTAGACAGTCTAAGGTTAAAGTTTTTGGGTTTTGGGGGGAAAAAAACCACAGAGTCAGGTAGAGCATTCCAGACATTGACCACTTTGTTGCTGAAGTCGTATTTTCTGCAGTCAAGTTTGGTGTGGTTAACCTTGAGTTTGTATCTATTGTGTGCTCTTGTATTGTTATGGTTGAAGCTGAAGTATTCATTTGCAGGTAGGACATTGCAATGTATGATTTTATATATTATATTTAGATCGGACCGAAGGCGGCGTAGGTCTAGGTTTTCTAGGTCTAGAGTTTCAAGGCTGGTGGTATAAGGTATTCTGTAATGAGTAGAGGAGCGGAGAACTCTTCTTGACTTTTTACTTTTCTGTAATTGTATAAACTAACCATTTCTATAACAAGAAAAGAATCAAGTCAGTAAAACTCAAAATCAAAGTTTCATTTTTTTCACCTCAAACAGAAAGTCCAGAAGCATTCTCTATGTAAAAACAAAAGTACTTATATTCTTTATTTTGAACAAAACAGTCAATTTAACCATTTCTGCCAACTCCATCAGCTTCTGTAGCCATTCATCCATGGTGGAAATCAAAATGTCTTTCCATTTTTGTGCATATCATACTCTGTCTGCAGTCAACATATATAGGATCAGAGTTCCATTTTTTCCCAAGTATTTTTCCATTAAATCCAAAAGAAAAGTTTATAGTTTCATCTTTCTCTTCATTATAAGAATATCTCTATTAAAATACGAATCCTACTCCAATATTCTACCACACACAAAAATAACAATACTGTCCTGAACACAACACAAAAACCTGAACACAGAACACAACACAAAAACCTGAAATCCAATAGCTACAAACCAACAACTGCAACCCAATCCACAAAACACCATAAATCCAACAAATAATGATATCCCAATCCTCATCAGAAAAGCTGTCGAGCGCGAACAAAAGCATCCTAACACCATCTTATTTGGTCTAGAGGACATCAATAACAATGATGATATCACAATTGTCCGGAACATCATCAGTGGCTATCAAGCATCAACCATCTATCTCCCCTGATGAAATACTTGACATTTCTCGCATTGGCCGCGAGCTCAAAAATAGAGATGGCTCTGTGGCCCCACACTTCTGCAGAGTCATTTGCAAAAATGAGTTAAGCAAACATGAATTCATTTATACTATAAATTCACTCACCAAAAACAACACCAACCATAAAAACCTCCAATCTCGTCCTGACCTAACTTTACAGCAATGTGCTCGCTCCCGTATAGTACGCACAGAACTCAAAAATTGTCTAGACAATGGAGAGAAGGACCTGTACATTGATTACCACGCAAGAAAGTCACACAACCCACAACTCAGCATCTAAACCTTCTTCAACCAATCCACCATCACCCAAGACTAGGCACGCCTGCCCCCAAATACCTCAATTCAAACTACAACTGGCCTTAAATGCAAGCTATTCAATGCAAGAAGCCTTGTAAATAAAATACCTGAATTTCTCTTCTTACTAAATATGGCTAAATTCGACATCATATTTGTCTGTGAAACATGGCTCAACGCATCTCTCCCTGACTCCAATACCCCAGCAAGAGACTATCATGTTTACTGATCCGATCGTGAAATCCGTAGAGGAGGTGGTGTTGCTATCTTCTATAAAAAGTCTTTACATCTAAAAAACATCCAAGTTACCCGAGACATTGCTCTTCCTGAGACCATTATCTATGAACTGACCTTAAATATCACATTTTGGTTCTTACTATGTTACAGAGCCCCTGATTATGACATTGAACACGTAAACAAGCTAAATATACTACTAACATGCTTTAGCGATCATAAGCCATGACACCCAACAGCAAACATTCAGTAATGCCCAAGCTCAGAGCAGTGCCTCCCTGTAAGATGCAACCTATTGAGGAAAGCACTCCATTTCCAGCCAACAGGTGGGCTAAAGTCTGAGGCACAGAGCTGGTGACATACCCTATGTCCACGCTTGCAAGATGGCTGAGGAAGAAGTACATAGGTGTGTGCAATTGAGCATCAATGTGTACCAATACGATAATTAGCAGGTTACCCAAAACTGTGAGTAAGTACATTGTTAGGAAGACCACAAATAGCACAATGCATTGATTTTAATGAGATGTGAGTCCTAAGAGAACAAACCCTGTTTCTGAAGTGAAGTTCTCAGCATGCATCTTGGCATTCTGCCTACAGAGCAATTGTTGGACAATGAGTTTAAATACAAAACACGGATAGAGAAAAGGAAAAATAATCTGTACATCCACTATAACTCAATATCAGCAGAGAAATCTTGATTTCCAATGCATCTGTCTGGATTGTACCTTTTGATTAGGTCGGAACAGGACAAAAAGATTATCAATGGATCATCACAATGTATATCCTAGATATACATTGTGATAATCCTAGATAATGAACCAACTCCTATCTCAGGATTGCCATTATGAAACCTGTATGTTGGAATGATTCACACACAATTTGTCCTCCTGACAGAAATCAATGCGTTAATAGAATCTTGGTTGAGCCTTGGTGGTGCAGTGGTTAGAGTATAGTACTGTAGGCTACTTCTGCTGACTGTCGACTGCCTGCAATTTGGCAGTTCAAATACCCCCAGGCTCAAGGTTGACTCAGCCTTCCATGCTTCCATGGTGGGTAAAATGGGGATCCAAAATTATTGGGGGCAATATGCTGTCTCTGTAAACCATTTAGGGAGGGCTAAGGGGTGGTATGACACACTATATTCCTTTATCTGTAACCTCCATGGAATGAATATATTGTATGTTCTTAAGTAGCTTTGTAAGAAATCCTTTGTCCATTGGGAAACAATTCAGTTAGAATCCTCTTCAGCCAAAGTTATCAATAACATAGAAACTTATAAACTTATAAACTGTTAACTTATACAATCATTTCAAAATTCTCAATACATTTTGAAGAGTTCCCTTACTTTATAAACTAAGTATACTGTTATTTATGCATTCTTAGATTGACTTGTGATTCTTTACAGATCATAGATGTCTAAGGTCTGTTTGATAAAACATACTATTATAGGTGAATTATGGTGACAATATCTCAGGGAGTTTTGAAATGATAAGATTTGTTTATACTGAGATAGGGATCATTCAGTGGGAATTGTATGAGCAGCCACCACACAACTTGCTTTTGGAAGCTTTTTGCTGCTCTACATGAAATGTAGTTTCCTGGTAACCTAACAGAAATAATACCATAGCTGGACTGTAAAAGAAGCATCCTGAAAAAAGAGAGAGAGGGATGGATGGAGAGAGAGAGAGAGAGAGGGAGGGAGGGAGGGAGAGAGAGAGAGAGAGAGAGAGATCAGCTTTGGTTGCCAACAAAACAGTATCAGTTAAATCCACGGGAGCAGAATTCAACTTGAAACATACTTTACCTTTATGAAGCAATTGTTCAGGAACAAAAGAGAAATGACATCATGTTATTTTCCTTCCTTAATATAAGGGGAGCTTTTATCAACTAGTGGCCCACTTAATGGAAATTATTCCATTCCCCTTGATCCTAAAGGATATCCACAGGGCTGTGATCAAGGTGTTGAAAAGAAGGAACTTTGAAGAAAAACCATGAAGATTCATATCCTGTTGAATTCATCTCTTTTGACTCAAAGCTTATTTTTTAAATCATTATCAATACTTCACTAAAATAATTCAGCTTTTTATTTCTGATAAGTTTTTGAAACATCAGACATGATTATCAATTGACTGGGATGCAATTTAACTCTGATTCCTCCAACTTTGTTCAAAGAAAGCCTTGGAATTGAAAGCTATGAAAGCTCAATCTTTTTCAATTACTGAAAAGCTACTGCAGAAGAGGAACTGAATAACCTTTCAGAGATAAGGTAACAAAAGTAGAACAACATTAAGGTAAGAAAAGGTAAGAAAAGTAGAACAACATTAAGAAAAATCTTCAGGTTGAAACACACAATAAAATGACATAGCACTGCAAAGATTGTACCTTTTTCATCACTCAATGCAATCTAATACTGATGGTTTAAAAATTGTGTCTCTACATTGTATCAGCTATAAAAATATTGTACTGCCTAACATATATACCTAATATATGATGAACATGTTGTTTTTTTAAATATAACCCTGGAAAATGCTAAATAGGAATTGCAACAGAAGTTGTTGAATCCTATGTCTAAAATTTGCCAGACAGCCAATATCAGTTTAACTCTGGAAATGAAAAAAAGATAATGACAAAGAAAGTGAGGAAGATTTATAACCAAATCTAACCATACCAAAAATTAACAATACTGTTCTAAATTACAATATAAAACATACAATCACACAATTTTGCTCTTTATGCTCATAGACATATATCTTTCCAATTAAAATCATTGTATGCTCAAAATGTAAGATTTAAATTGGAGCCATCTAAAACTACTTCCTAAAGCTACTTCCTAAAGGCCAAGGTGTTGTTGCATCTCACCTTCTTCACTGAAGGATATTTTAGAATTCATCTTCTAAATCTTCTGCTTACTCCTATAAAGAAAATCAATATAAAATGTTCTATAGATGGCATTTAGCGCCAGTGAGATTGGCAAAAATATATCCAAATACAAAATTATAGTGTTGGAAATGTAAATAAAAAGATGGAACGTTTTTTCACATGTGGTGGCAATGCCCAAAAGCTAGAAAATATTGAAGATATAAAGATGGTGACAGGAGATAACAGAACACCAAATAGAATTTAAACCTGAAATATTCTTATTGGGAATAATTAAAGAGAAATTTAGCAAGCAAATCCAATACATCATATTGCATATAATAACAGTGGCGAGGATAGTTTTTGCACAGGGGTTGGAAATCAGAAAATATTCACCATCAGAAGAGATGTTGATACAAAAAATATTAGATTGTGCTGAGATGGACAAACTTACAACAGAACTAAAAGGCAAGGGGGAATCAGAATAGTACACGGTTTGGTATAGATGGTATAAGTGGATAGAACATAAGAATAAGGATTTAATGTATAGGAATAAATGTAAATATATCTATTATTGAAGACACAATACTGTTAGCAATATAAATAGAGATGTGTAATTTTTAAAATAAATATTTTTTTAAAAAAATTAAATATTCTGCTTATTGACATTCTTAATCAGGGATCTTCCCAAATTTAGGGAAAGTTTTGGCTTTCCATGAATCGGAAGCAGAATATTGTAGACAATATGACTGGGGCAGGTAAGCTGGCATATTAAGGAAAAGGGATGGGAAATTGGAGCACCAATTTCTTCTATCAGCATCTCTGTACTTCATCGAGTTTGCTGAAATGAGAACACTGAGATGGAAGGAGACTTTGAACTTATCCTGTCCACTATTAAAAGCAAGGAAGCCAAAGTATATTTCCCTGTGGAAATCCAGTTTGTGTTAATCAGTCTATAACAAAGGAGAGTCCATGATTTTCTAGAGCAGAAATTGATTTCCATCCAAGTCTAACAGGAAGAAGACGTCTTTGGAGATTGAAAAGATGCTGCTGTGTTTCCATGGCTTATTCTATTCTATTCATAATTTCCAAACAGCTTAACCTTTGAGGATGTCCCTTTTCTCAATCTGTAGTCTTTAAAAGTCTAATTAAGATGACTTTTTTTTAATATGCATTATGCAGACTACATTCATCCTAACTTGATCACTAGGTGGGAAGGAGTCCTTTGACTAACATAATGTGTATGCAACAAACAATATAATGTTATTTTGTGCATTGTAACTATTGGAATTTGAATTCTTTATTATCATTGTACATATATACACAGTATACATACAATGAAATTTACATAACATCCAGAGACCAGACCAACACGCGCACATACTTGACAATCCCCAAACACCCCCCGACCTGCCAAAATTCCCCACCCACTAAAAACATACAAGCATCCACACAACAGACCAAGTAATACTGTCCAATAGCTTATGGTGGTCCTTAAATTCATTGTTAAGTGCAATTATAGCTCTGGGATAAAAATCTGTTCAGAAAACATGTGTTTTGAGTTTTAATTGTTCTGTATCTTCTGCCAGTTCACAAAGATTGTAAGTAGGATGGGAAGAGTCTCTGAGAATGTTGTGTGTTAGGTATAACATTGATACCAAATATGGTTTGGGTGAATAAATATATAAAACTTAGATATCATGGTTTAAGTGCTTATCACTTTAAGCACAATGCAGCAGGCAATTAGCCGATTAAGGGTGCGGTTAGAAGTTACAATATAAGGAAGCATTAGAAGCTGGAAAGCTTACTGTGACTTACTGTCTGTCTGTCTCTGACTGTCTGTTACTGTAACTGTGTGCTGCTGCGACTAACTGTGATTACTGACTGTGAGTGCCTGTGACTGAACTGTTTTTTGTTTGTTACTGTTTGCTGAATATCCAGCGTTTGTTTCTCTGGAGAGTGAAACCGGAGGAGGAGAAGATATCTTTATCGGCTGATAAAGATATTGCAAGGACTCTTAACTTGAACTATACTAGTGAGTCTTACTGGATGGAAATACTGTGAATGACTTAATGGACTGAATGACAATGATTAAACTCTAACTGGATTAAAAACTATTTAAACTACAAACAGTGTTTGTGTTCAGTGTGTGTATACTCTGGGGCCCTTCCACTCTCGTTTGGCTTCTTGGTTTGACTACTGCTGCAATACTCTTCTAGGGGTTAATCCTCAAACCCTAACAATGGTTATGGGCCCAGCAGCATAGTCTAACTAACCAGGATATAGCAGAGAGAGTTGGTCTGAGTTACACATTACTGTAAAAACAAACTGTTTTAATTAGTTTAAAATAGTCAAAATATCTGAAGAGTAATGGCACAAGTAAATTTGTCACAACTGTCCATGATATCCAGGCTGGATGGAACAAACTATGTTTCATGGTCAATGAAATGTAGTTTACTTCTACGCAGAGAAGGTTTGTGGGACATTATAGCAAACCCACCAGATGTGAGTAGCTGGGATCCTGCTAATGATGATGATAAAGAAAAGTTACAAGACTTTAAACTGAAAAATGAGCAGGCTTTATGCATCATAGGACTGACTCTCTGTGATCAGCAGCTTGTCCATATTCGTGGAGAAGAAAATGCTGCAAACTGCTGGGAGAACCTCAGGAAGATTTATGTTCGGGACAGTGTAGGAGCACATATAAATCTTACACGGAAGCTTTTTCGAACGCATCTTCAGAGGAATGGAGATATGTTAGTTCATTTAAACTGTATGAAGAGCATTTTTCAAGATTTGCAAGAAAAAGAGCTTATATTTAATGAACTGCAACAAGTCTACATAATATTATCTTCATTAGATCAAAGCTATGATGACTATGTGACTTCGTTAGAGGTATTGCCAAAAGAAAGCCTCTCATTAACCGAGATTACAGGCAGGCTACTAGAAGAAGCCAGAAGAAGGCGTGAGCGTGACGAGCTGAGAGAAGATAAGAAAGAAGAGAAATTATCTTCAAGGCCTGTAAGAAACCAGCTAAGCAAAGTACAGCACCTGGAAGAAGAGAATTTATCTTCAACGGCATACACAATTAAAAAGTGTTTTAATTGTGGAGGCAGAGGACATTTGGCAAGATTTTGCAAAAAGAGAAAAAGCCAGAATGTAAAAAAGCCAAAGAAAGCATTTGAACTAGCCACGTTTGGCAACTCTGATGTGAAGAATAATTTATGGGTGGTTGACAGTGGCGCATCCCACTGCATCACAAGAGATAAGACAAAATTTATAAAAATGTCTACAAGTTCTCAACATATATCTCTTGCTAACGGCTGGAACCTGAAGGCGAAAGGTCAAGGTTTTGCACGTTGTCCGTACATAAACCAGGATATAAAAATGTTGTATGTACCGCAACTAAAGTTTAATTTGCTTTCAGTAAGGGTATTAGATAAATTAGGTTATGTAATTACTTTTAAGGATAATAATTGCATAATTGAAAAAGATAACAAAAGGGTAACTGCAGCTTTAAATGGAACATTATATGTCTTAGATAATAGTAAGAAAGGGGAGGCTCAAACTGTATTTAATAATATAAAGCCTCATGATGAATGTATCCATTTATTGCATAGGCGTTTGGGGCATGTAAATTTTAAAATGCTAAAACGTACAGTTGAGTTATCTGAAGGAATAAGGTTAAAACCTTGTGATAAATATTTGCGTTGTAATGTTTGCTGTGAAGATAAGAGCAAGGTATTGCCTGCAAATAGGCTAAATGGTTTCAAAACAAAAGAACCTTTAGAAGTAGTATTTGCAGACATAATAGGTCCAAAGAAACCCAGTATGGGGGGGTGCTAGATATATACTGAGCATTATGGATCATTATTCTAGATATGGGTTTTGCTATTTAATGAAAAGCAAAACTGAAACATATCAACATTTTTTCAATTGGCTTAGGTTTGCTGAAAGAAAGTCTAAACGGCAACTGATAACCCTGGTGACAGATAATGGTACGGAATTTATTAATAACAAATTCCAGAACAGACTTAAGGTAGCTGGAATAGAGCATAAGAAGTCTGCTCCATACAGGCCAGAACATAATGCTTTTATTGAAAGAAGAGGCCAAACACTACAGGCAATGGTTAGAACAATGTTAAATGATTCTGGGTTACCTGATTCTTTGTGGGGGGAGGCTACAATGTGTGCTAATAACATATTGAACAACGTTGTTAATACAACAACAGGTGAAATTCCATTCACCAGATGGCATGGCAGGAAACCTGATCTAAGTTACCTGCACACATTTGGTGCACCAGCATGGGTGCATATTCCTGCACAACTCAGAAAAAAAGGGCAACATAGAGCTAAAAGATTTTTCTTCGTTGGTTATCAGGCAAACCATAGGGCATATAGATTTTGGGAAAAAGGCACATCTAAAGTGTTATGTAGTGCTAGTGCCCAATTTCTAGAACATGAAGGATGGGAGAAATTAGAACAGGATGCCAATAAAGATGTAATTATTGAATCCTATAGAAATCCCATTAGTTATCCCTGTAACTTTAAAAATAAAGTAAAGAGACAAATACAGGATGAATTAGTGCCCATAGAGGAAGAAACAGATTCAATAGCTGATCAGGATGAGGAAGATGAACAGGTAGTAGTTCAACAAAGTCCTCCTGTAAGCCCTGTAATTCCCAGAAGAACTACACGTGTATCTAGACCGCCTGATAGGTACCAGGCTAACACAGTGTGCCAGATTAATCAAGTTCCTAATTCTGTTGAAGAAATTAAAAAGTATCCTAATAAGGAAAAAGTAAAATGGTATGCAGCAATGAATAAGGAACTGAATTCATTAAGAGATATGAAGGTGTATGAAAATGCCAAATTACCTGTAGGAAAGAAATCCATTGGCTGCAAATGGATATTTAAGGTAAAAACAGATAAGGATGGTAATTTAATCCATAAGGCAAGGTTAGTAGCCCAAGGTTTTAGGCAGAATGCTAATGACTATGATGAGGTGTTTGCACCTAGTCTTAAGGCAGCAACCTTGAGGGCAGCTTTAGTGTGGGCAGCTAGTAAAAACTATATAGTTAACCATCTAGATGTGGAAACTGCTTACTTGCACGCCCCATTAAAACATACTATTTATATGAAAAAACCTGTTGGTATTAAAAGTGAAAACAAGGATAATAATGATTGTTGGTTGTTAAAGAAAAGCCTCTATGGTCTTAAACAATCAGGCTATGAATGGAACCAGTATATTGTAAATGAACTTAACAATATAGGATTTAAAGCTGGTTTAGCCGATCCATGTCTGTTTAAGAGGGAGAGAAATGGGAAAGTATCATTATTATTACTATTCACAGATGATATTGCATTGATAACTGAAACTAATGATGAAGCAAATAAAATAATAGCATCATTAGGAAAGAGAATAAAGATCAAGCAATTAGGGGAGATAAAGAAGTATCTCGGTTTGAATATAAAGAAAACACGGAAAGGTTATAAGATATCTCAGGAAGATAAGATAAGCAAATTGCTAAAAGATTACAAGATGGAGCTTTGTAAGCCAGCTAAGACTCCAATGAGTCAGGAGTTTAGCAACACTGATGTACAAAGCCCTGAGTTTGATAAGGTGATTTATCAATCTTTAATTGGTAGTTTGAGTTATATTAGTAATTGGTCTAGACCAGATATATCGTACTGCGTGAATCAGTTGGCTAGATTCAATTCTGCACCATGTGAAAGACACTGGATTGCAGCTAAGAGGATATTAAGATATCTTAAAAAGACAATGAATTATTCATTGTATTTAGAACCAAAGGGTGATTTAATTCTGTGTGCTTATGCAGATGCTAGCTTTGCATCAGAAAGAGACACTAGAAAATCGACTTCAGGAACAGCCATAATGCTGGGTAAGACATTAATAGGCTGGAAGTCAATAAGACAACAGCATATAAGTTTGTCTACTATGGAGGCAGAATTCTCCTGTTTATCATTGTTATGTACAGAGTTAATAATGTATAAACAAATGTTAATTGATATAGGTATAACTGTAGATTATCCTATAATTATACATGAAGATAATCAGGCAGCAATTCAAATGGCCACAAATATTGGAGTAAAAACAAGGAGCAAGCATACAGATCTAAGATACCTAAACGTGAGACAATCTGTAAGAAGTAAGATGATTCAGCTAGAGTACTGTATGTCGGAGGACAATTTAGCTGATAATTTTACTAAAGCCCAAGGTGCCAGTAAGCACCAGGAGAGTTGTGAAAAATATGGGATAAGATTGTAAAGGTATTATATATTTATTTCACCCAAAAGGGGAGTATGTTAGGTATAACATTGATACCAAATATGGTTTGGGTGAATAAATATATAAAACTTAGATATCATGGTTTAAGTGCTTATCACTTTAAGCACAATGCAGCAGGCAATTAGCCGATTAAGGGTGCGGTTAGAAGTTACAATATAAGGAAGCATTAGAAGCTGGAAAGCTTACTGTGACTTACTGTCTGTCTGTCTCTGACTGTCTGTTACTGTAACTGTGTGCTGCTGCGACTAACTGTGATTACTGACTGTGAGTGCCTGTGACTGAACTGTTTTTTGTTTGTTACTGTTTGCTGAATATCCAGCGTTTGTTTCTCTGGAGAGTGAAACCGGAGGAGGAGGAGATATCTTTATCGGCTGATAAAGATATTGCAAGGACTCTTAACTTGAACTATACTAGTGAGTCTTACTGGATGGAAATACTGTGAATGACTTAATGGACTGAATGACAATGATTAAACTCTAACTGGATTAAAAACTATTTAAACTACAAACAGTGTTTGTGTTCAGTGTGTGTATACTCTGGGGCCCTTCCACTCTCGTTTGGCTTCTTGGTTTGACTACTGCTGCAATACTCTTCTAGGGGTTAATCCTCAAACCCTAACATTGTGCAACTTCCTCAAACAGCGAGATGCAAAGATGTCATCCAGGGCTGGTAGCTGGAGCCTGATGATATTCTGGGCAGTTTTAATTATTCTCTGTAGAGTATTTTTGTCCACTACAGAGCTGCTCCCATACCATGCAAGAATGCCATATGTCAGGACACTATCAATGGTGCTGTGGTAGTAGGACAGAAGTAAATGCTGAGATAGATTTATTTTCCTGAGCATTCTCAGAAAGTACAGCTCCTTCTGTGCCTTCTTCATAAGCATATTAGCATTCAAGTCCATGAGAAGTCCTTAGAGATATAAGTGCCCAGAAATTTAAAACTACCAACCCTCTCCACCTCCTCACCATTTATGTACAGTGGTAAATGTACATCTCTCTTCCTCCTGAAGTCAATTATAAGTTCTTTAGGGTTTTTTTGTGTTAAGTGTAAGATTATTTTCTTTACATCACAGTATCAGCCCTTGTACTTCCTTTCTATAAGCAGACTCATTGTTCTTATGAATGAGCTCCACACTGTCGTGTCCTCCACAAATTTAATAATTGCATTGGTATTATACAATGGGGTGCAGTCATGTGTGTACAAAGAATAAAAGAAGGGGTGACTTCCGATTTGTTCCTCATCGGAGTTGGAGCGGAATCCGCAATCGTGTACGGTTTTGCCCAAGCTCACTTGCAGGAGGGTCTCAATCAGGACCGGAGCCACCCTGTAGGGGGAAATTGCCTGGAGGGTCGACTCCTGTCAACTCCTGTCCCTGATGGGAAAATCCCTCTCAAAGGCAAGCTGCAGCAGTCATCCTAAAATGACCACTACGAAAACAAAGAACCTTCCGGGAAACTAAGTTTTGTGCTGGAGCAGAGAAGCAGTGAGTAGAGTGTGAACCAGGCAAATAATATCACTTTTGAGGTACCCCAGTATTAAAAATAAAGGGTTATTTTGGAGGAAAGTGTGTGGAAGAGGTGACCAGAGAAAGTGAGAAAGAAATTGGATTTTACAAAACTAGGTTTGGATTACTGTATCGGACTAATTTGGAGGAGAAATTTAAAGGAAAATACTTTAACACAACAAAGGTTTAGAAATTAAACTGGGTATATATTGAACTGTGGGCACTCAAAGGGAATAATTAAATTCTGGAACTGAGTGTGTTGAAAAGAAAAGAAATAATAGCTAATGATTGAAATTAGCGAACTTAATAAAAATATTATATTCAACAAAGAAAGTTAAAGATAAAAAGACTCAAGAGTGGCACCTGATGGTACAGGAAAACTTTTTTAAAAAGTACATTTTTTAAAAAAGCGTCTGGTCTTTTTGAGAGTTTGGATTTTGGAACTTAAAAGAAAATAAAAGGAACTTTATTATTGTCATAGAATCACACGGTAATTTGGGAAACAGTTGGGAAAGGGCCAATTAGAAGACCTGGAATAAAGACTCAAGAGTATGAATTGTTGAAAATAAACCCAAAAGATATTGGCTGAAATAATATACTGGGCTTTAGGATTGAATATATCCATCAAAGAAGAGTATTTTGGCTATTAAAGAAGAGGAAAGAAAAAGAAAAAAATGAGAAGATATAATGGAGGAGCTATTCATTGATATAAGACTGGACTTACAAGACACAAGATTGGATTTGCAAGATATAAGGGATATGACAAAAATTAAACTTGAAATGTGCAATTACATACTACAGAAATTAGAAATGGTGACTCAGCATACACAAGAACACAATAAACCAGAGGGGGACGAGTTCTATAAAGAAGAAGCAAACTTAGAAGGACAAAAAGAACAACAATTATTTAAGCAGGGGGGAAAGGGAATTAGAATTAAAAATTTGTGGTCTGATGGGATGATAAAAGGGAGAATGGTTTGGAAAATGGTTAAAGAGAGAGGGAAAAAGCAGAAAAAGGTAGGGCAAAATCAAAATCAAAAGAGGGACCGAGAAAAGTTTAATAATTGGAATGAGAAATGGAAGGGAATAAGAATGAGAAAAAAGGGAAATAAGAGAAAGGACCAGAAAACAACGAGGAATAGGAAACAAACAAGGATGAAAAGTAAGTACATTGTCCAAAGAGTGAGAGATAATGGGTGGGGAAAAAAAGGATAAGGAAGGAAATTCCACAAGATAATATGTTGTGATGTATAAGAATATTTTGAAAATAGTATTTTGTAATGTATAGATGATTTATAAGGTGTTAGAGAAATATATATATGTGTTTGTGTTTTATACTAGATAGGGAGATTGATATTAAAGTAGAATGAAGGTGGTTAGCTCAAATTATTAATTAGAGAGGACAATTATATTTACAGATAAGTATTGATAAAATAACAAATGTGACAGAAAAATAATAATATGAGAAATGACAAGAGAAAGGAGATGAGAATTTTGGATAACATTGTAAAATAAGATATGAGAATATACTAAGAAAAATGGAAGGAGATATAACAGGAATCGGAATTAAATAAATGAATATAGAGTTGAGATGAGAATTTTAGATAACATTGTAAAATAAGATATGAGAACATGAATTGAGATTGGATAAGATAAGCTTAATATTTAATAATAATTAGGATGAGGCAATATGAAATTGAACAAATAAAATGAATGGGTGACTATGGTCATGTTTTTATTGAGATGTGAAACCTAGAACCACACTACTTGCCAAATGAGAATTTTTTATTATAAAAATAAAATAAAAACTGTGAGAAAATGAATAATGGAATTACTAGGTATGTCTAATAGATACGGTGGTAGGAATTTGGAGAGAATTTTGAAAGGTTGAAAATAAACATTGAAGAATTATGAATTAATGTGAATATATGCAATGAGAGATGTATGATATATTGATGCCACACTGTTAATGTATTGTTGTTATATGTATATTGAAATTTAAAAAAATTTGGAAAAGAAAAGAATAAAAGAAGGGGCTTAGCACACAATCCTGGGGGGCTCCTGTGCTTAGCATCAGAGCAGAAGAATGGTGAGATCCCATCCTTACTGACTGGCGTATCTATCAGAAAATCCTTTATCCACAAACAAATTTTCTGATTTATACCCAAACTGGACATTTTAAGAAACAACCTGTTGGGTAGAATGGTGTTAAAGGCAGAGCTATAATCCACAAATAACAGCCTTGCATATGTTCCTGTTGTTCCAAATAATTCAATACAGTATGGACAACAATAGATGGAGCATAATCAGTTGATCTGTTACTCTTATATGCAAATTGGCATGAGTACAAAGTAGATGGAAGACTAGCCTTAATATAGTTCAACATCAGTCTCTCAAAACATTTCATGACAACAGATGTCTACTATTGACCTCACCCCTTTCCTAAGAGGCCTGTAGGGGGCGTGCATAAGCGCACCAATGTGCCTACCATCCCTGTCCTATTGTTTCTCTTATTCTTTTATTTTTCTTATATGTACCCATTTCATGTATTCACAACTATGTATACATTTATACTTATTATCTTGTAAACAATTGGCAAACAAATAAATAAATAAATAAATAAATAAATAAATAAATAAATAAATAAATAAATAAATAAATAAAAATGTTAAAGTTACTGATCTATAATTATTGAGAGATAGCACTACTGTATGCTTAGGGACTGGCACTTTAATGGATATCTTCAGGCAGGTAGGGATAGAGCACTGTGACAGGGAAAGATTGAAAATAACTGTGAACACTCCAGCTAACTCTGCAGTGCTGTCTCTAACAACTCATCCAAAGATTCCATCTGGCCCAGCTGCCTTCTGGGTGTTAATATTCTGGAAAGCGATTCTCGCATCACAAATCTGCAGTAGAAGTGGTTGTCTGTCAATGGTAGATGTTAGTAGTGTACTATCAGTGGTAGATACTGGAATGATGGTCGTTCCTGTTTCCACCTCAAAATGGCTGAAGAATTGATTTAGCTGCTCAGCCAAAGAATCACTACTGCTAGACAAACTATTTTTGTTGCTCTGCTCTATAATTTGTTGCAGACCTTGCCATACCCGATGAGAGTCTAAGCTCTCAAAATGATGTTCAATCCTCCGTCTGTACATAGTTTTAATGTCCCTGATGCCCTTTTTCAATTTAGCTCTTGCCTCTCTGTACTGTAGCACATCATTAGAATGGAAAGCAGCATTTATAGCTCTTAATAAAAGACACACTTCTCTATTTATCCAGGGCTTGTTGTTAAAAAACATCCGTACTTGTCTGGTGGTACTGACAACATCAATGCAGTGAGCAGCATAAGCGAGTCCTTCCCCAGAGCCTTGAACCCTTAAAGTGTCATTCCCTAGGGAATGAAGCCATTGTGATGGGAGTCTTGTAACATGATTATATAGCAATAAAGTTTTGTTTGAGACTCTTCCCAAGTAGCTCTGGTTGATTTCACCTGACAATGATAAAGGATTTTTTTTTCCTGAAGGGCATCTCATGAAAATGAAAAATACCATCTTAGTGTGACTGAACATATAATAACAGACATATATTTTCCCTCCTATTTAGTCCACATTACCGGGACAATCATTCTAAACTGTCATACTTGATTTAGGTAAATATAGTATAAGAAGTCCAACATATTTCCATATTTGTTTTCCCCTCTTAATTAATATCATTAATTTTGAATTTTAAAAAAATGTCATCATCCATATTTACTTGGAAACCAGCTCATAGCAATTCCAAAGATTTAACACAAGTTGATTAGGTGAAGATTTAAACCCCAAAACATTAATTAAACAGTTTAAAGGAGGAGCAAAACATTTATAATGATTTACTGAAGAGTATCAAGGGGAAATGAATAATTTCCATTAAGTGGGTCTCTGGTTGATAAAAGCTCCCCTTTTATTAAAGAAGGAAAATAACATGTTCCCAGTTCTCTTCAGGTCCTGAATAATTCCTTCATTAAGGTAAAATATGCTTCAAGTTGAACTCTGTTCCTAGGGATTTAACTGACACAGTTTGGCTGCCAATTAAAAATGACGTGTCTCAGATCTCCCTCTTTCTCAATTTCTCTCTCTTTGTCTCTGTCTTTCTCTCTGTCTCTCTTCATCTGTCCCTCTCATTCTTTTTGTTCAATATTTCTTTGACTTCCTAGTCCAGGGATGGCATCATTTCTGTTAGGTTACCAGGAAATTACATTTCATGTAGAGCAGCAAAAAGCTTCCCAAAGCAAGTTGTGTGGTGGCTACTCATACAATTCCCAGTGAATGATCCCGATCTCAATAGAAACAAATCTTATCATTTCAAAACTCCCTGAGATATTATTGTATTCATGCATAATAGTAGGCTCTGTCAAATAGATCTTAGACATTTACGATCCGTAAAGGGTCATAAGACAATCTAAGAAATGATAAATAACAATCTACTTAGTTTATAAGGTAAGGGAACTCTTCAAAATATATTGAGAACTTTGAAAGGATTGGTATGAGTTAGCAGTTTATAAGTTTCTATGTTATTGGTAACTTTGATTGAAGAGGATCCTGACTGCATTCTTTCCTAATGGAGAAAGGACATCTTACAAAGCTACTTAAAAACATACAGCATATTCATTCTGTGGAGGTTATAAAGGAATCTAGTATGTCACATCACCCCTTACTGTGCTTCCATCTGATTTTTTTTTTTTTTTGCTAAAACTCATCTATAGCCCTCCTACTGGTATTAGGCAGAAATTCCAGATAGCTATATGAATACCATTTAGACTTCTATACTGCTTCATAGTACCTTTCAGCCCTCTCTAAAGGGTTTACAGAGTCAGCATATTGCCCCCAATAATTTTGGATCCTCATTTTACCCACCATGGAAGGATGGAAGGCTGAGTCAACCTTGTGCCTGTGGGTATTTGAACTGCCAAATTGCAGGCAGCCAATATTCAGCCGAAGCAGCCTACAGTACTATACTCTAACCACTGCGCCATCAAGATTCTATTAATGCATTGATTTCTGTCTGGAAGATAAATTGTGTGTGAATCATTCCAACATTCAGGTTTCATAATTGCAATCCTGAGATAGGAGTTGATTCATTATCTAGGAAATATAGCACATTTTGATAATCCATTGATAATGTTTTGGTCCTGTTCTGAACTGATCAAAAGGTAGAATCCAGACAGTTGGATTGGAAATCAAGCATTCTCAGCTGATATTGAGTTATAGTGGATGTACAGATTGTTCTTCCTTTTCTCTATCTGTGTTTTGTATTTAAACTCATTGTCCAACAATTGCTCTGTAGGCAGAATGCCAAGATGCGTGCTGAGAACTTCACTTCAGAAACAGGGTTCGTTCTCTTAGGACTCACATCTCATCAAAATCAATGCATTGTGCTATTTGTGGTCTTCCTAACAATGTACTTGCTCACAGTTTTGGGTAACCTGCTAATTATCGTATTGGTACACATTGATGCTCAACTGCACACACCTATGTACTTCTTCCTCAGCCATCTTGCAAGCCTGGACATAGCGTATGTCACCAGCTCTGTGCCTCAGACTTTAGCCCACCTGTTGGCTGGAAAAGGAGTGCTTTCCTCAATAGGTTGCATCTTACAGGGAGGCACTGGTCTGAGTTTGGGCAGTACTGAATGCCTGCTCTTGGGCGTCATGGCTTATGATCGCTACTTGGCCATCTGCAACCCCTTGAGATATGCCTCTGCCATGAACAGAAAGTGCCAACATTTGCTTGCCATCTCCTGCTGGATCATAGGCTTCCTTGTCTCAATGGTCACTATAGTTTGCATCTTTCGTCATTCCTTCTGTGGTCCGAATCTCATTAACCATTTTTTCTGTGAGCTGCGTTTTTTGCTAGCTCTTGCATGTGATGATGTAAAGCACACCAGAGACATACTTAATGGTTTATCAGTTTTTGTAGTTCTGGTTCCCTTTTCGGTTATCTTGTTTTCCTATAGTTGCATCCTACATTCAATTTTTCAAATGCAGTCAGTTGAAGGACGTTATAAGGTTTTCTCCACCTGTGGCTCCCACCTTGCTGTGGTCACCTTGTTCTATGGTACCATCATGTCTATATACATAAGACCCCATTCAAGCTCATCTCCTGATAAGAACAAAAAGGTTGCAGTTCTGTATCTTGTGATCACTCCCCTGCTTAACCCCATCATTTACACTTTGCGGAATAAGGATATCCACAGGGCTGTGATCAAGGTGTTGAAAAGAAGGAACTTTGAAGAAAAACCATGAAGATTCTTATTTTGTTGAATTCATCTCTTTTGACTCAAAACCTATTCGTTAATGTCATTATCAATATGTCACTAAAATAGTTCAACTGTTTATTTCTGTGATGTTTCTGATGGGATGTGAAATTGGAGCTCTAACTTCTTCTATCAGTATCTCTGTGTTTCATCGAGTCTGCTGAAATGGAAATATTGAGATGGAAGGAGACTTTGATCTTCTCCTGTCCACTGTTAAAAGTAAGGAACCCAAAGTATACCTCACAGTGGCAATCCAGTTTGTGTTAATCAATCTATAATCAATCCCTCCAAGTCTTAATAGGAAGGGGAAGTCTTTGGAGGTTGGAAAGATGCTGCTGTGTTTCCATGGATTATTCTATTCTCTTCATAATTTTCAAAGAGCTTAACCTTTAGTGATGTCCCTTTTCAATCCATAACCTATAGAAGTCTATATTAAGGTGATATTTTTTTATCTGCATTATGTAGTCCACCTTCATCCTAACTTGATCAGTAGGGGGGAAGGAGTCCTTTGACTGACATAATGTGTACCCAAGAAAACAAAAATAATGTTATGTTGTATATTGTAAATATATGTATTATAAACTGCCAGTTACTTTATGCTAAGATAGGTGGTCAATACATTTAATAAAGTAAATAAATAAAATAATCATTTTTTTCTTTATGATTTTACTTTTATAATTAAAAATCAAAATATTTATTTTTATTTTTATTTATTTCCTTTTTAAAAGAATGCATGACTTTGACTAAATGTTTGAGAAAGACCACTGTATTTTAAATGATATTTATTGCATATGAAAACACACTTGCTAAAAGAATCTAACAGCAAGTTAAGATTTGAGCAACACTGGTACATCTGTGGTAAACATGTAAAATATTAGCCTATTATGTTTTGCAAAAAACTGTCATTTATTCCCAAATTGAATCAAATGCAACTTTTCTGGTACATCACATAAAATAATTTCTGTTTCTTTGTTTCCAATTACAAGAAGTTTGGCTAAGGAACAATTCTTGTATATAAATCTTTTGAATTTTTTTATGAATACTAAGATAAGAGATCAGAATGTTATTTGCATTTCCCAAGTTAATAATTTGATTGACAATATCGGTGTCTGTGAAGTTTGAAATATTTTATTATTATCATTATTATTATTGTTATTATTTATTAAAATATACATCAGCATCAGTACATGAACAGTGTGGCATCTTGGTATCATTCATTTTGGTACAAGTGGCAATAATAATATTAATAATATTTGTTACATTAGTCAAATTTATGTAAACCTAGAATTAAAGTACATGTTTGTTTAAAGTAGTTGTTCAATATTTCAATGTTCAATTTTAATACCAATCACAATATTATTTGAGCTTACATAGTAGTGCCATCTTTCAACCTCTAATCTTTCCCTCTAGTCATTGCTTTTATTCTATAATATAAAAAATATGTGTGCTAATATTCCCCCTATTTCTTATTTCTACTTCTATTCTGGCTTTTAGTCAAGCAACTGTTACTAATCCTAGTGTTTGTAGCCATGTTTATATTAAGATATAGTCCTTCATTATTTAATTATTCAATGTTCCAGTGCACCATTCTAGTGTCAATCTCCATATTGTTTAAATATACATAATAATACCATCTTTCAACCTCTTATCTTTCCATCTAGCTATTACTTTGTGTATTCTTGTATTCTTATTTCTACCTCTATTCTAGTTTTTAATCAGGTCATCATTATATTAGAAAGAATAAATAAATAAATAAATAAATATTTCCTTTCTATCTATCACCTCTTTGTCATTTTAATACTTCAATTCTTATTCATTTTTAGCTTGCCTCCCATACTCTTCTCTACAATTCGGTTTCTATCTACATCTGTGTTTTCACCGTTGAGTCTAAACATTTCTGCCATCTCTACCCCCCTATGCTGCCAGATCTTTACAGTAGATCTGCACAGTATCTACCCAAGCCCCTTTCAGAAGTATCTTTCCTGCTTATCCAATTCCATTTTTAAATTTCTTAAAATACTTTCCCCTTGGTTTATTTCATCAGTCATTATTATGTTTCTTGTCTTTTCCTTCTCATCTTCTTACTCTATTTGTTGGTTTGTCTGTTCTATCTTTTCCTCCATTTTTTCGGTTGTCTCCTCTCTTTCCTGGAATTTTTGGTCTTCATTCATTATCAGTTGCAGGGTACTTTCTATTTTCCCATTTATGCCATGCAATAGGTTCTGTATCTCCTGTGATTCTTTCTCATAGTATCCTTAATGCTTTGGAACATCAACACCATTTCTTTTGAAATTTCACTTATTTCCCCTGATGGAGCATCTTGTGTTATTTTAGTAAGTCCCGCTTTTACTCAATAGTCCAAAAACAATATATTCAAGCCTATTGTTGCTCCTCAGAAAGTATAATACTCATAGTTCTTTATATTTCAGGATTATTCAATCAGATCCATTTAGATAGTCCAGGAAGCATTTCAAAAGTCAGAAGTCAGTTTACTTTCCTTAAGAGTCTTCCTTATTCCCACAGTTGAGTCTCCAGTAATCATAAAGTAGATAATTATAGATCAGTAGGTATCACCACAGTCCTCCAGATGAGCATTGTTTATTTCTCTTATCAGAAACTTTCCCAGGCTTGGAAAGTTGGATATATTTTCCATTCATCAGTAGGTGATGCCCTCAACTTAGGTTTCAGCATTGTTGGAAATGTAACCAATTTTAATTCAATTTATAGAAGCAAAGTAAGTTATTCAAGTAGATAGTTCCAGCATTTTAAAATGCCTTTCCAAAACAACACCTACCCAGTTTGAAAGTCCAATTTTCTATGTTTTAAAAAGTTTTTAGCTTCTCTCTCCTTAGTTCCTTTCTTTGAGGTCTAGGATTTTTCTCTGTATAATTATTTGCCTCTTTAGCAAACAGTTATAAGAGTCTCTTTTTCTTGATTTTCTTTTTTTTTTCCTTTTAAAGTTAGGTTCTAAATAAAAAAGGAATCATCTCACCCAGCTCCAGTCACTGTCCATCTACACTGCTCCTGCACTTTCTTTATTGCCTCAGCTGTCCTAGCTTCATGGCAGCCATGATGGCTGCCTCTTGTCCTCATCATGGATGAAAGGGAAGAAGCCCTGAGTCAAGCAAAGGAGTTGCAGGTCTCTGCAACCTCTTTTCTTCACCACCCATACTGGGTGGATTTAGCTTCTTTCAAAGCCCTCCAATGGAGAGAACTCAGCATGGGGGTGTGGAGATTCATTCCTCACATTTGATCTCACTGCAACGTCAGCCAGAAGTCAAAAGTTTGAAGTTTTTTGAACTTCAAAATGTACAATTAAAAGTTCTCAAATAATAATGAAGAAATATTGTCCAGCTAGAATTTTTCTGCCCAATATGTTAAATAAAACTTGAATTCCATGACCCTTTGTAATACCTAGAAAAGCAACGCCTCTCACAGTTCAGTAACAGGGACTAACTACAATGCACCATGTAGAATGTTCCTCCAACCCCTTCTAACCAACCCTCTGAAGATTAGAATGTGTGGGAACAAGGAATAGTAGAACTCACAGCCATGTTCTTCCTATTTCTTAGAGATAGTTCTTTCTCCATGGCTCATTATTTATTATGGAACATCTAATATTTATTCCTCAAAGGTACTCTAGACATCTTGCCTTCCATAAGTGTGACTTCATCAAACTCTAATCATTGTGGTGGAATTTCCAGCTAGACAGGAGCGAGAAGTCAAGAGGGGCCCAAGTTTAGAGTTGTTGCACTGCAGTAAGCAGCACAAGCATGTCCTCCCCCAGAATCCTTGAACCCTTAATGTGTCAATCTCAAAGGAATGCAGCCATTGTGGTGGGAGTCTTGTTACATTATTTGTGGCAATAAAGTTTCTGTTTGAGACTCTTCACAAGTAGCTCTGGTTGCTTTCACCTGACAATCATGGAGAAATTTCTCCTGAAGGACATCTCATGAAAATGGAAGTGTGACTGAAAGTTTAGTAACAGGCATATATTTTCCCTCCTATTTAGTCCACATTACCGGGACAATCATTCTAAATTGTTATATTTGGTTTATGTAAATACGATATCAGAAGCCCAATGTAAGTCTATATCTGTATTCTTCCCTAATTCACTGAATTTCCAAACTCTTCATCATCCATACTTACTTGGAAACCAGTTCATAGCAACCTAAAAATTTAACACAAATTGATTAGATGAAGATTTATTTTCTTTACACCTCCTAACATCAATTATGTGGTTTAAAGAAAGAGCAAAACATTTATAATGATTTACTGATGAGGACCAAGGGGAGTAGAGTAATTTCCATTAAGTGAGCCTCTAGTTGATAAAAGCTTAAAGAAGGAAGATAACATGTTCCCACTTCTCTTCAGATCCTGAATAATTTCTTCATAAAGGTAAAGTATGTTTCAAGTTGAATTCAGCTCCTGTGGATTTAACTGATACTGTATTCTTGGAGATATATGTAAAACATCTTTTTTTTTAAAAAAATAGCATGGTCCCAGGCTATCAGTTCTTCATACAGACACCAAACTCAATTTCATGCTCATTTTTATATTCTATTCCATATCTTATTACCGTTTTATATTTTCTACATAGTGTTTCCCCTCTTTTAATTTTCTCAACTTTATTTTAATTATCTCATCTCAATCAAATCATTATATTTATACTTTTGTCTGTCCTGTTTCAATTTCATATTATCTTTTCTTATTAAACAATTTTCCCCTGTAGTTACCAATTGGAGTATGACACCTTTATATCTTTTAATTTTATCCATTCAAACTCTTATTTAAGCTTCAATGTATACCTTTAAGATTATAGCATTCAATATAATACATAACTTCCAATCGAATTCTGCTTGGTACATTCTTAAAATACACACTATATTCTTAAAAAGAAAAAATTATATATATATATGTAAATAAAGCACACATTCCATTCCAATTCAATTCTATCATTAATATTCATTAAAATCTTAACATCTTTAACATTTGTTTTCAATTAAATATCATACTTCCTTGGGAACACTTATAAACTTTCCATAGTTAATTCTTTTTTTTCATATTTCTCACTTATATTTTTTATAAATCATTACTAATAATTAAAAATGTTCCCATTTAATTCTTTCAATCATTTTAATTCATTTATTTATTACCAAACATTCAACTACATTACAGTAAATATTTTATCCATCATTTTAATCATATTTTCTAAAATTATTTCTGTTTATAATATAACAATGCTGTCTTATGTACCTTTGCAGAATCCCTTTTGCAATTAAATTTTCACCCATTATCTCTAAACAAGCTTATGGTTACAATCTTATATCTTTTCCCTGTTTCTCCATTTCTTGTTTCTGTCTTTTACAACTTCTTTTCCTTGCCTTCTTCCCCGTCTTCTTCTCCCTCCCCTTTTTACCCCCTCGTCTCTCTACTTCTAACTCTCTCGTCTGTAATCCCCTCTTCTGTTGCTTTCTAATATCATCCTTATCTTTCAAATTCTTCTTCTTATTTTTGGTTGTTTTTTCTAGTCTTAAACCTTTCGCTCTCTTTCACCCCTTTTCTTCCCCCGCTTAAAATTATTTGGTCATTAAAGATGGCTTCTTCTTTGTCCCAATCTTCTTGTTCTACAAGCGTTTCTTGTTGTTTCTCATAGTTCCAGATCTCCATTTCTAAGATTTGAAATACGAAGCCAAAAGAACCTCTCCTTCTTGTGCATCTTCTTTCCATTTTTAAATTCCATTTTCAGTTCTTCTAAGAGTGATACCATTTTAAAGAGTTTTAAACAACCACCCGGTTAATTTTAGTCATCCAGATGCAAAAACCCAAAATCAGCAAGTAATCTAAATAATCCAAGGCTGTTTCTTTCTGCTTCTTTTTTCCACTTTCTCTTCCTGGGGTTCTATTATTTTGTTACCAAGTTTCAATTAAAATGTATCTTTGAGGAATCTTGTTAAAATTTCACTGTAAATTCCTTTTAGTTACAGTTCCATTCCTTAGTTCCAGGCAGTCTCCTCCATTTTTCCAGATCCTGCCCTTTTATTCTTTTTTTTCTCCTTCCCTGCTTTTAAAAACTTTTAAATATCCAGAAATCTTTGTTATCCCTTTGACTTTTATTTTCAGCTTAGATGCCTATTAATGTCAAAGTGGATTTTTTTTCAATTTCTTGCTTAAGTCTCTTAGCTGTCAGTATAAGGAAGGGAAGAAAAAAACCCTAATCCTTTCCCTTTTCTCTCTCCTTCACAGCTTCAAAATCTTCTTAGGGAACAATGTTATTGTTTTTTAAGTTTCAATTCCAGGGTACCTTGTTTGTTGCTTTTGCTGTTTGACCCGGTCAACCAAAACTTTCTCTTCTTATCTTCCTCCTGCACATTCTTTTCTGGTCGAGTTCTTCTTTGTGGTGGCCATTTCTGACCACCACTACAACTGCCTTCGGGAAAGGGAGTAATGGCCAGCTGGGGCGGAGAGATGTGGCTCTCCTCAACCCTACAGGCAGTCTCCCTCTTCTTCACCACCTGTACGGTGTGGCTTAGCCCTGAAACCAGCCAGCTTGGGGTGCTCCAGCAGCGAGCACGGATTGAAGCCTCGCAGAGATGAGGTTTCGGTCTGTTGCCGAAGAAGCTCAAAATGGAAGCCCAACAGTCGTTGCACATCTTTAACCAACTGTGGAGGTTCCCATGCCTGCAACAATTTTATCTTTTCTGGGTCCATTTCCACCCCGGCAGGTCAAAAACGATGTCCCAAGAAGTCAATCATGGTTTGTGCAAACTGACACTTCTCACATTTAGCAAACAAGTGGTTATCACACAAACATTGCAACACCAGCCACACATGTTGACAGTGTTCCTGCAGGGAGTCTGAGTAAATTAAAATGTCATCTAAATAAATGACCACGAATTGATCCAACAAATCATGGAAAACATCGTGCATGAAATGCATGAACACAGCAAGGGCATTGGTTAATCCAAAAGGCATCACGATATAGTCAAAATGTCCGTACCTCATCCAGAAAGCTGTTTTCCACTCGTCCCCTGCACGAATGCAAACCAGATTGTAGGCCCCATGCAAATCCAACTTTGTAAAGATCTTAGCTTGACGAAGCTGCTCAATCAGTTCAGGGATGAGGGGAAGCGGGTACCGATTCCTCACTGTGATTGCATTCAACTTGCGGTAATCACAACACAAACATTGCTCCCCCAATTTCTTTTTTACAAAAACCACTGGTGCAGCCAATGGGGAGGTAGAAGACCAGATAAACCCTTTCTGGAGGTTTTTGTCAATAAAATCCTGCAATGCGGCCAACTCCGATTCCGACAGGGAATATATCTGACTCACCGGCAATTTTGCATCGGGCAACAAGTCAATTGGACAGTCATATGCCTAATACGGAGGCAACTGATCTGCCTCCTTCTCCCCAAACACATCAGCAAAGTCCACCAGCTCTGCAGGTAGATCCAGGTCCATGGGCGTAGCTACACTCCCTGCAAAGGAGCGCAAGCAATGGTTGGCACACTTCCTATCAAGGAACTGCACAGCTCCAGACAACCAGACAATCTGTGGATCATGGGCCTATAACCACTCCAAACCCAGCACCACCAGAAAATGAGGCACTGCGGTAACATAGAACATGGTTTCCTCCACATGCTGCCCAATACACATGCAAAGGGGTTTGGTTACAGCAACCACAGGTCATGAACAAAGGGGCCGACCATCAGTCATCTCTACCATTACTGGCAAGGAAACCTGTTGCTGAGGAATGAACCACTGTTCTACAAAATGAGCATCCATGAATTTGGCCGTGGCCCCTAAGTCGACCAAGGCTTGGATCTCCACCACTCTCACACCAGGCACGAACACACTTGCTGTCAGCACAAGATGCTTCACCAATAACAATTGTGGTGGAGATGTCAAAGGTAGAGAGGATGGCAAGGTTGGTAAAGATGGCGGGCCTAAGGACTTTACACCCCAACCTACAGACCCCCATAGGCCAAGCGATACTCGTTTCCCACCATCGCACGTGTCGCTGCTGTGGATGTCTTAACAGGACACTTGGTGGCAAAATGGCCTCGATTGCCACAATAGAGGCATAAACCATCATGACGACATCTATTCTTTTATTTATTTATTTATTTATTTATTTATTTATTTATTTATTTATTTATTTATTTATTTATTTATTTATTTGATTTGCCAATTGTTTACAAGATAATAAGTATAAGTGTATACATAGTTGTGAATACATGAAATGGGTACATATAAGAAAAATAAAAGAAGAATAAGAGAAACAATAGGACAGGGACGCTTATGCACGCCCCCTTTTCTACTTGAGTCTTTCCCCTTTCCCCCTTTTCTACTTGAGTCAGGTGAGGGCAGCCAGCTCCCAACTGCATGGGTTCCTCCAAAAGCACTTCCACCCAGTGCGCCATCAAAAATTGGGCAGTGAAGGTTGGGGGGAGCAGATTTTTCTCTTTTTGCTTCATGTGAGTTTTCTGTATTTCCAAAAAACTTGTTTCCAAATCATAATGAATATACAGTAAAAGCAATATTAATGCAAAAAAAAATCTGAAGAAACTTTTCCTTCCCCTCCCTCCCTTCCCTTTTGAAGTTACAACTAGATTGTGGATCATTATCATGCTATCAGTAAACAACAGATATCTGAAACTCTTGGTACGATGCTTGCATAAATATAAACAGTAAACATTGGTTTTTTTTATTCCAGGTAGTGATTTCTCCATTGTACTGAGCAATTTGACTAGTATTATTTCAACTACACCTCATAACCCAAAGGGAACACTCGTCCTCATTCTGACAGCATCAATAATCTCCTATAACCCTTGTCATTTTCTAAAATGTGTAAACCTTTTCTACAAGACCAATGGTGTATTTGATCAGCAACATGAATAAATTTCCTTATTTATGATTTAGGGTTTCTTTCTTATAATTATTGCAATTATTCATTTAAGCAGAATAACTTCCAAGTTATTCTGAGTTATATCCCGCATGAATTCTTAGACCCACTAGAATGGAAACACAACATGAGAAAAGCAAAAGTATTTGAAAAAAAATACAATGCCATTAATATTCCCTGGAGTATTCTAAATTGGGAATAAGCTAGAAAGGATTCTGTGAGTTTCACCACCTGACTGTTTTTAGTTCACATTGGCTTTTATGTAAACTGACTGATGGACAATGCTGGCATGCTAAAAATGGTTTAAAGATGAACTGTTTCATCCAGAATGGTGGTGTTTGAGGCATTGGTTTTAGTGCTTTTGTCCCAAATTGTATGCAAGATTCCCACTGCTAAATGCAGGATTGGTGAGCCTCTACATAAGCAATACCAACCAGGAGAACTAACCATTGTAGATATTTTATCTAAGATCTACATATTATGTTCCATGATAGACTTCAGTGAAGCACCTTCCAGTCACCTCTTTGATGACATTCTGTAAGTTTATTTCAAACATACATACCAACAAATATATCTATCAGCACCAAGCCAGCCTTGTCTGATCCGGAAATCTAAGCAGGATCTAGCTTGGTTTGGGGCAACCTGAGGATTTTGTGGCTATTGACTAGGTTGAGGACCAAAACATAAATCAAAATTGTAGAAGAAGACAAAGGTAAGTAATTCATGTAACATTCTGAAAAAACTTGCATGCATGCAATCACAAAAAGTTAAGCTCAATTTCAGATTCTGTATGGTTCATATGTACTACATAATTTGTATTTGCAGGCCTGTCTTTGTTTCTTGTTAATTATATTCCATTAAAAAGTATTAAGTCATTGTTGTGTATTATCCAGTCTTTGTTGAATGATGTCCTATGCATTTAAAAATGCTTGTGTTCTCTTTCTACTGCTTTCTATGAATAATTAAATAGGCAGTAAATTTTAAATGCCTATAGGTCTTAAGTATTTTATTAGCACAAATGCTAACATTTCTTTAGAAAACAACATGTCTATAGAAAAAGTAAGGCAAGATCCTTCTCTCAAGTGTGGGGTAATAAGATGTAGAGCAGAGGTGGTATTCAGCAGGTTCTGGCCAGTTCTGGAGAACCGGTAGCGGAAATTTTGAGTAGTTCGGAGAACCAGTAGCAGAAATTTTGAGTAGTTTGGAATACCACCTCTGACTGGCCACATCCCCATCTCTTCTCTGCCTCTCAAGTCCCAGCTGATCAGCTGGGTCTTCTTTTGTTGCCCTGCACAGGAGAATGGAGCTGGAAAGCAGGTTATTGGGGTGGGGAGGGAGGTTTTTGCAGTAATCTTCTGCCAGGAGTGGGGAGGGAATGGGGTTTTTTCAGTATTCTTCCTCTGCCATGCCCACCAAGCCACACCCACTAAGCCATGCCCACAGAACCAGTAGTAAAAATATTTGAATCCCACCACTGATGTAGAGTAATGTAAAGTTCAATGTAGAGAAAAGTAAAGTCTTACACTTAGGCAAGAAAAACCAAAAGTACAAATATAGACTGGGTGAAACCAGGCTTAATAGCAGTAACTGTGAGAGGGATATTGGAGTCTTATTGGGCAACCAGCTAAATATGAGCCACCAGTGTGCAGCGACAGCCAAAAAAATCAATGCAATCTTAAATTGCATTAACAGAGGGATACAATCAAGATCAAGGGAGGTACTAATATCACTCTATAAAGCCTTAGTAAGACCACACCTAGAATACTGCATCCAGATTTGGTTACCACACTATAAAAAAGATTCTGAGGCTCTAGAAAAAGTGCAGAGAAGAACAACCAGAATTATTAGGGGACTGGGGACTAAAACATATGAAGAACAGTTACAGGAACTGGGCATGGCTAGTCTAGTGAAGAGAAGGAACTGGAGAAACATGATAGCGGTCTTCCAATATTTGAGGGGCTGCCACAGAGAGGAAGGGCTCAAGCTATTTTCCAAGGCACCCAAAGGTGAGATAAGGAATAATGGATGGAAACTGATCAAGGAGAGATTCAACCTAGAAATAAGGAGAACTTTTCTGACAGTGAGAATAATCAACCAATGGAACAGTTTGCCTTTGGAAGTTGTGGGAATTCATCACTGGAGGTTTTCAAGAAGATATTGGACTTCCATTTGTCAGAAATGGGGTAGAATCTCCTGCTTGGGTGGAGTGTTGGACTAGATTACCTACAAGATCGCTTCCAACTCTGTTAATCTGTTAGTAAGATACTATGCTAAAATATCTGAACCTGGACTATAAAGGGATGCTAAACTCCATGTATCTGGTTCTGATATTGAACTAAAGAGAGAGCTGGGTTGAGTAAGATGATCATTTTATTCAACCAAGTTTTCTGAAGAAGGCTTAGAACTTTTACTGACAAAAAGCAGTGATGAAAATCCTCCTCTTGATTCTCAATTTCTGATTTTATTTCCATAATAAGATTTTTCTCCTAATAATGTTCTTACCTGCAAAAATCATGTCATATGTATAATGAAGAATCTATTAGGCCATATCTTAGAGGAATGATATTACTATCATTAGTAATAATAATAAAAAGAAATTTGCAATGTTATCTGAAATTGATTTCCATAATCAGAAGGGAATAGCGTTAAAGATAAACACTGATTTCTTTCTAATGTGGGACAGATACTTGCTACTAACTATTAGATACATATGGTCAATTTGGCACCAAATAAAATTTCCATGTTAACCCAATAGATTTCCAAGATAAGTAGTGTCTCTATATATGCTTCAAAGTTTATAAATAACTTTTAAATGAGAACCAGAATCCTTTTTCCTTATGTTAATGTTTATTTTTTAAAAAACAACAACAACAGTACAAATAGATCACAATTACTTTTTGAACAGGATGATATTAATACAGATACCAACTTATATATAATGTAAGTCAAAATTCAATTTGTATGAGGCTAGTATAGGCATATTTGCGGTTTTAGATATCAATTGTGTTTGCAAAATGGAGAAGAGGAAATTTCCATTAGTGGAAAGCTCAAAAAAGAAGAGGATCATTTTGAGGAACTACAGTGGAGATAGCAGAGTTTATGAGTTTATCCTTCAACTTGCCTTTTGTTCACTTCATTTTAAATATATACGAGTTCTATATATTCAAAAGATAGATAGGAATAATGTTTAGAATATTTTTCTTTTTATTTTGTTTTCTATAACTATCCTCACTTGGTTAAAAATACATTTAAGTTGTAAATGTCTTTTAATCTGTTACTATAATCGTTTCAATTTCAGTCCAGGTATTTATTTTTCTATGACTACAACAAACTTGAATTACTGTAATAGTTCATTAATGATATATAAAAATTCTGCTTAAAATTCTTCACTACCTATTTCAATGAAACTGGAACTAATTACCATATTTTCCATGGAAATATCATTTCAAATAATGCAAATGTAAATATAGTGACCACAGACTTCAATAGTTAGAATTGCAGAAAAAAACCCACACAATTGCTACCAGCCTGCCTTCCACTGAGGACCTAAAAACTGCACACGCCAGAAACAGAGCCATGGAAGTATCTATAGACCACTCGCATTCTGGACATAAACTGTTTCAACTTCTTCCCTAAAAATGATGCTATAGGGTACTGCATCCCAAAACACCTAGACACAAGGATAGTCCCGCCCCCATGCCATCACTCTGCTAAACAATTAATTTCCACAACATTGTCAAACTACCTAGGAGATCTGTGTTATTATTATCATTCTCATCGTTCCTATTACCTATTTCCTTATCTTATGACTATAGCTTTGTTGCTTGAATCTTATGATTTATATTGTTTTATTTTGTATCCTAGTATGATTTATGTAGATTGCTTATTTATATCCTATGATTATCACTAAGTGTTGTATCTTATAATTTATGATGAATGTGTTTTATGGTGATTATTATTTATTACTTGTTGCTTGTATGTACACTGAGAGCTTATGCACCAGAAACAAATTCCTTGTGTGTCCAATCACACTTGATCAATATTCTATTCTATTCTATTCTATTCTATTCTATTCTATTCTATTCTATTCTATTCTATTCTATTGATATATTAACCATTTCAGGGGATTAATTAATCTCACTAATTGAGACCTTCATGAATATGCCAAATGTTTTATTTCAAACTACAAATGCTGAAAAATAATATGCACTACTCTTTTTAGAGTCATCACATGAATCTATCAGCAATTTCTGTCTTTACAATTTGCAGTCAAGGAAATAAATGAAAATCCTGAGATCTTATCTAACCATACCTTGGGCTTCCATCTCTACAATGGCTATTTTAGTCCAAGTTGGACATATCGCGCCTCATTGGAACTGTTTTCTACTCAGGACAATTTCATTATCTGTTTTGAGAATTTTTGGACATCCCAACGTTACGAATGACCGAATACAGTGATTAATAACATTTTTTGTAGCCTCTCCTCTTTGCAATGTTGCTATAATAAACCCTGAATAAGTATCTACTGATACATGAATGTATTTCCAGGGAGCAAAGGGAGGATAATGAGTGACATCCATTTGCCACGTATCACAGGCTTGAGTACCCCTAGGATTAACACCTTCAGGGATACCTTTGGCCTGCAGGCTACATGTTGGACATTGTTGAATTATTGCTGTGGCTTCTTGATATGTAATTCCAAATTGTCGCACTAAGGCTTTCCTGTTTTGATGAAAATAATCATGACTCTCCCCAGGTGAAAGCTGTTGGAGAAGGGGAGAGGAGGCCATAATTTTACAAGCCTCGTCTGCCATATGATTGCCTTCTGCTAGGAATCAAGGCAATTGCTGATGACTTCTGATATGGGCTACAAATAAAGGTTTCCCTTGTTTTTTCAGCAGTGTCTGAAGCTGCAAAAAAAGTGTCATGAGAGAGGGAGGGGTAACAGGAGAAATATATGCATCGAAAATATGAGCAACCATCTGAGTAACATACATGCTATCAGATATTACATTTAAAGGTTGTTGTGAAAAAAGAGACAACGCCAATAGGAAAGCAGCTAATTCAGCTTGTTGTGCTGATGATTGTGAAGTAGTTAAACATTTATGCCATTGAGCATCTTCATACCATGTACATGCTCCAATATTTTTTGAACCATCAGTAAAGACAGTTAAGCCTTCCTTCAATGGCTGTTGGACAAAAGGTGATTGTAAAACAAAAGGAACTGTCCTCAACACCTGCAGTCGTGAATCAGAGGGAAGGTGGCACGACACTTGGCCACACCAATCTTCCAACGCGTCCTGCAGTGTTGTGGAAGTCTGAAAAAGAGGTTCCCATTGAGTGATCTTAAAAGGAATATACAATGTAAAAATATCCATTCCCATCAGAGCTTTGGTTCTCTTATGCCCTTTTTCTATAAGAGAAGCCATTTGTGCTGCTCTAGTAAAAATAGATGTTTTTGGAGTGTGTGGTAGGTGTAGCCATTCCAAGATATGAAGATTTTTTGTATTAGATATTTGAACAATTATTGCAGTCAGTAGTTGATGAGTAGAAAGGATAGCAAGAGAAGGTGGTGTGTCTGTGAGTGCACGGTTTACCCATTGGGTTGCTAGGGCTGTGTTTACTTGTTTTAAAGCTTCTAGATGCTGATCTGAAAGATAGACCTTATCTGCAGGATTTTTCAATCCTACTAGTGCTTGAAAGAGTGGTGATAGCATCTGTGTGGTTAAAGCAAGATATGGTCTAGCCCAGTTAATAACCCCCAAGCACTGCTGTAATTGAACCAGCGTTGTTGGCTGTGGAAGTGTGAGTGAAGGAATGTGTGGAGATGCTGTAGAAGCTAAAACCTTGTGACCTAAATATTGCATTGGGTAGTGAGACTGGATTTTTTCAGGTGCTATATGTAACCCTGCTTTTGCTAATGTGGTCAAGAGGATCGGGAAAGTTTTTTGAACCGTCCCCTTTGGCCCATCAGCAGCAATTAAGATATCATCCATGTAATGATATACAAGAAAACTTGGAAATTGAGATCTATAAGGCCGCAGAGCCTCATTGACAAAAAATTGACACATAGTTGGTGAATTTAGCATACCTTGTGGAAGAACTTTCCATTGATACCTAGATGTGGGTTTAGAGTTGTTAAGCTCTGGCACTGTGAATGCAAAGATGATCCTATCTTTTTGTGCTAGAGGTATGGAAAAGAAACAGTCCTTTAAATCTATTATTATGAGATCAAATCCAGCTGGGATCAAATTAGGATTAGGCAGACCACACTGCAGTGGTCCCATGGGTTGAATAATTAAATTTATGGCTCTGAGATCATTAAGGAGACGCCATTTGCCAGATTTCTTTTTAATTACAAAAACTGGGGTGTTGTAAGGACTGGTGGATGGTTCAATATGTCCTTCTATTAACTGTTGATGGACAAGAAGATGTAAAGCCTCCAATTTTTCTTTGGTGAGAGACCATTGATCCACCCAAACAGGAATAGAGGTTTTAAGAGTAAGAGATAAAGGAGAAATAGACATTTGGATAGAAAAACTATGGTATCTGAATATAAGCCTGAAATTGAGAAAGTAAATCACGTCCCCAGAGATTGCAATGTAGAGGAAGAATATAGGGTTTAAGATAAGCAGTTAAGGTAGAATGCTCAGTAGAAGCAGAAAGCCAATGAGAGCTGACCTTAGCAGCTTGAGCCCCACCTACGCCCTGCACTGAAGAAGCTTCTGTGAGAGACCAAGAAGAGGGCCATTCAGAGGAACGAATAACAGAAACATCTGCACCGGTGTCTATCAGACCTTCAAAAATGCGACCATTGAGTATAACAGAAAGAGTTGGTTTTGAAGCTTGAACAGGCTGCTGTAATGCAAACAAAGAAAGAGGTTCAAAAAGAGGTAAAATTATAAGCGTAGCCACTACTGTCCCCTTTTTTAAAGAAAAGCAACGATCTCCTATTGCAGCCAAAGCAAGATTATTAAGAGCAGAAGAATCATATAAGTAAGGAGCTGCAACCACACCCTCTATTGTAAGAGAAGAATTGGGAATAAGCAAGGCAGGTGTGGAAGGAGGAAGAGGTTTGAGAAGCGTTGTAGTTAAAGGAAGAGTAAAAACAGCACCAGGATCATCATACACAAGATCCTCTAACAATACCACAGGAAATGTTGTGACGGGTAATTCAGCCTTTGTGGCGGGGCTAGCTGAAGACCCCTCAATTAGTTTCCCGAAGGCTGAGAAGGAGAAGGATTAGAACGACATTGTGAAGCCCAATGATAGCCTTTCCTGCAGCGAGGACAGATAGTTTTTGGCTTAGATGAGGAAGGTGGACCTCTGGTTTGGCCACGAAGAACAGCTCCACCTCCTGGCATACGACATTGATTTTTAAAATGTCCAGGCTTGCCACAGTTAAAACAATTGCCATTGCGTGTTACAGCAAAAGCATCAGGAGGAGAAGTAGAAGCAGAATTAGAATTTGGTAATGAAGCAGTGATTGCAGTAGCAAGCATATCCATTTTATGAGTAGTTGTTCCTACAATTCTACAGAGTTGTAAAAACTCAGCCAATGTCACTCCTGGCTTATTAGCGACTGGCTGTAGAATTTTTGACAATCCTGATTTGCATTAGAAAAAGCCAATTTTATAAGTAATTCTTGTCTGGCAACAGAATTATCTATCTGTCTATCTAGGGCTGTCTGAAGCCGACTGATGAATGAAGCATATGGCTCATCAGGACCTTGCATAATTTTTAAAAATGCTTGAGTGGACTGCGAATCTGAATCATCCACTCGCTTTAAAGCATTCATAGCACACATATGAATAATGGCAAAACTGCGACGGGGAGAATTTTGTTGTTGTGCTAGAGTGGAGGATTGACCTTTCCCCAGTAAATGATCTACAGTTACTCCAGCAGGCAAACCCCTACGAATTTCAGCCTCAATACCTTTTTCATATTCAGATTGCCACACAACATATTGCGCTGGAGTCATAAGCATAGAAAAAAGCATTTTCCAATCATACAATAACATAACTGTATTAGCTGTAACCAAAGAATCAAGTATTCCCCTAGTAAAAGGAGAATGTAATCCATAAGTTGTAACTGCATCTTTTATATTTTTTAAAACTTTAAACTCAATGTTGCTATGAACATTGCCTCCTGCTGCTCCAGGGATGATAGTCATAGGATAAGCAGAAGGATCTTCTGTTTCTAAAGACAGAGGTGATGACAGAAGATTAGTTATAATTCCTCCCACAGGTTTCATAGGGGAAGAGTCAGGAAGAGAAGAAGGAGAGGAAGGAGGAGGGGAAGAAATGTCAGGATAAGGAGGTGGTAAAGAAGAAATTGTATCAAGATGAGCCGCAAGAGGCTTAGAAGTTTTTGAATGAGAAGAAGGGGAATCAGAGGAAACAGGAGAAAAAGATGTTTCAGGAAGACTAGAAGGTGGATAAACAATTGTTATAGCAGCCATTATTGCTCTCCAAGAGATAAGTATATCCATGGGAGCTCTGGGAATTTCATGTAAATATTTCCCTAATTTTTCCCATTGAGAATGGCTAAGAGTTCCAGCAGATGGATAGGCTGGACAATGTGCCTCAATGTAAATTATAAATTTATTTAAAGATTTTTTCGAAATAGGGTACACAGTGGTACCATTGATTTTCTGAAAGGAATTAGCCTTCTTCACTAAATTATAAAGTTCGGCCCTGTGCCCTGACGAAACTTTGGAAAGTGAGGAGCCCATTACTTACGTTCGTACGGAGCCTATGCCAGGTGCGTAGAAATGGGAGTGAAGGCGATGCACCTCTAAACAGAAGTCACACCGTGGAACCAGAAAATCGAAGAGATCCCGGACGAATCAAGGGATCCCGGACGAGGCCCCAGCTGTCGCGTCGAGCGACCAGTCTGTTGTTTCGATCTCCTGGTTTGCTTGCTGAATTCCTTTCAGAAAGCAATTTAGTGGAGCCCTCGCAAGGGTGAGTGCAAAGCACAAAGAAAGAAAGACACGAAACAAATGATTTTCTTCAGGTAAGGCAGCACATCGCCTGGGGCAGATGGAATTATCCCGGCTGTGCCTGAGACAGATGGGATTGTTCAGGCAGCCAGCCCCGATTGCTTTGCGCTGTCCCCTTTTATTGTACTGATTCAAAGAGGGGGGGGTGAAAGGAATTGCAGGAAGACAAAGAAGTTACAAAGTTAATCTTTGAGACCAGGCTACGTGATACAAGTAACGAACTTTGTGACTGATAAACATGTTTTACCGAATACACATCTTTTATCTGACACAGACCTCTGTGAAACATGTCTTTACTTTATCTGACACAGACTTCTGTGAAGTTAATCTTATCAGCTCCTTTTTCCTGTCAGCTTAGTGAACTTTGCTCTGAGAGGTATACGTGCTGAGCAGGATTTGTCTTATGGAAAAATACTGAGACAGAATAGCCACAATCATACTTTGATTTGTGATTTCAGGAGAAATTCTTTTATTTTATTATGGGGAATGAGATAAATAGACAATTGGAAAAGAATGGACAAAGAATAGAAATATAATGATTTAAATTAAGATAATAAACAAAATAGAATTAAGAAGAGTGGAAAGCGGGGAGAAGTTATAAAGAAGACACAGAATGGTAATTAAGATAGGTAATGGCATATAAGATGAATATGAATTTAATTGAAGTCCTTACAAAGAGAGGTAATCCGGTGCCAAGCTACTTTTTTGAAAAAGAAGTTTTACTTTATGTGTTTTGTGTGTGTATGTTTATCTGAGATTTAATAAAACCTTGGAGGAAAGCGGGAGGAGAATAATTGCAAACAAGACAGAGGGAAATATGAATAGGATGACTAAATTTAAAGAGAAGAAATGAGAGTATTAAAAGATATTTAAGTAGAAATGGGATATATTAAAATCACACTGTATAAAATAATGTATTATCTGCCTTGTAAAAATTTACAAGGGAAAGAGGTTTAATGTCTACAAGGTTTATGTTTTGTTTGTCTTTAAAAATTAATAAAATTTGTTTTTTAAAAAAAGAGATTCCAATTGGATCAGTTAAACAAAGATTTGCTAGCACTACACCTGGAATTGAGCAGCAAAATCCACCCTCTACTTTGGGACAAGATAAAACAACTTACAACTTGGAGAGCTGAAACTGAATCCACTTACAAAAATGACAAATTCTTGAAGAAACTAAAGAAATTAGAACATGACAAGAAAGCCCCCAACAACTCACAACAACACCTGAAACAATTAGTATATAACGTTTCCAACAGAGAACTCACCAAAACAGAAACAGATGTCCTAACCAAAGGATTCAATTATGCTATAGCACCCAAAAAAATCCCCACAGAATCCATCATATGTGCAGTAGAATCCAGCCTAACTAAATTAAATACAGATGAAGCTGATAGAATAAGACACCAAGTTACTAACATCCTATGCACAAGCAAACCACCCAAAAGCAACTTGCACAAAGAAGAACTAAAAGCGCTGCAAGCCCTAAAAAAGGATAGCAGCATAATCATACTTCCAGCAGACAAAGGGAATGCCACAGTAGTAATGGATAGAAAAGACTACGAAACAAAATTGACAGACCTACTCCAAGACTCCACATACAAACCCATAAACACAGACCCAACCACATATCTGGAAAAATTAACCAAGAAGAAAATTATAACCAGCCACATGAGCAAAGAGATCCAACAGATGATCATCCCAAGAGAAAAATCTTCCAGATGCCTCAAACTATATGGCCTCCTAAAAATACACAAAGAAGGCATACCTCTCAGACCCATAGTCAGCTCCAGAGGAGCACCACTACAAAACCTAGCTAAACACTTAGCAAAACAGCTACAGCCCCATGCTGAAACAGCAGCTTCACATGTACAAAACTCATACCACTTCTTGGAAATGATCAAAGATCTACATGTGGAACAAGAAGATCTGCTTGTAAGTTTCAACGTGCTTTCACTATTCACTCAAGTCCCAATAAAAGAAACTTTTGAAATCATCAAAAATAAATACCAACCAGCTAAACACCTCATGGAACTAACAGAACACTGCTTAACCATTCATATACAAAGGACAAAGACATATACAAGCAAATTGGAGGAGCCCCTATGGGATTACCACTGTCACCCGTCATTGCAAACCTGTTCATGGAAGAATTCGAATCCAGAGCCCTGGCTAATGCCACCCACAAACCCAAACTATGGTTAAGATACATTGATATATATGGCCTTCAGCTTTGTTCGGGTATTTTCCCACGTCATTATAGTTGTGCTTTTAAATGACGTGGGAAAATACCCGAACAAAGCTGAAGGCCATACATGTAAGTACCGTGAAAACTTAAGAAAATATATATATATATATATATATTGAGGGGTATATATATCCCTATCCCTCTCCCCCTCTCCCCCCTATTTTTGGTCCAGGATGTTTCTTACAATATTTTTCTTCCTCTTCCCTATGCATGTTTTGCAATTAAAGTCATTGTCCAACATTTTTTATGATCTGCAATCAGAATGCCAAGATGAGTGCTGGGAACTTCACTTCAGAAACAGGGTTCATCCTCTTGGGACTCACATCTCATCAAAATCAACACATTGTGCTATTTGTGGTCTTCCTAATAATGTACTTGCTTACAGTTTTGGATTTTGGGTAACATGCTGATCATCATATTGATACACATTGATGCTCAACTGCACACACCTATGTACTTCTTCCTCAGCCATCTTGCAAGTGTGGACATAGCATATGTCACCAGCTCTGTGCCTCAGACATTAGTCCACCTCTTGGCTGGAAAAGGAGTGCTTTACTCAATAGTTTGCATCTTACAGGGAGGCACTGCTCTGAGTTTGGGAATGCCTGCTCTTGGGAGTCATGGCTTATGATCGCTACTTGGCCATCTGCAACCCCTTGAGATATGCCTCTGCTATGAACAGAAAGCGCCAACATCTGCTTGCCATCTCCTAATGGATCATAGGCTTCCTTGTCTCAATGGTCACTATAGTTTGCATGTTTCATTATTCCTTCTGTGGTCCAAATCTCATTAACCATTTTTTCTGTGAGCTGCGTTTTTTCTAGCTCTTGCATGTGATGATGTAAAGCAGTCAGTTGCGGGATGTTATAAGGTTTTCTCCATCTGTGGTTCCCACCTTGCTGTGGTCACCTTGTTCTATGGTACCATCATGTCTATATACATAACTCCCCATTCAAGCTCATCTCCTGATAAGAACAAAAAGATTGCAATTCTGTATCTTGTGGTCACTCCCCTGCTTAACACTATCATTTACACTTTGCGGAATAAGGATACCCACAGGGCTGTGATCAAGGTGTTGAAAAGAAGGAACTTTGAAGAAAAACCATGAAGATTCATATCCTGTTGAATTGATCTCTTTTGACTCAAAGCCTATTCCTTAAAGTCATTGTCAATATTTCTCTAATCTTGTTTTAATTCATTAACTGAATTTAAAAATCTTACTCTGCTATGTTCCTCCTAATCAATAAGTAAAATAAAGTACTTTGAATATAAATGGTTTCTCGTCTAAACCAATGATGCAGACATTATGGATAATTATGTGTGTAACTGGTAAAGTTATATTAAAAGGCAGAGACATCATGTTGCTGGCAACGATTCGTATTTTCAAACCTAGGGTTTTTCCCAGTAGTAATATAAACCAGTGAGAGTTGGACCATAAGGAAGGATGAGCACCGAAAAATTGTTGCTTTTGAATTGTGTTGTTGGAGAAGATTCTTCAGAGTCACTTGGACTGCAAGGTGTTTAAATCCATCAAAGGAAATCAACCCTGAATGTTATTTGGAAGGACAGATACTGATGCTGAAGCTCAAATACTTTGGCCATCAAATGAGAAGAGAGAAGACTTATTGAAAAATATCCTGATGTTGGAAAAGATAGAAGGCAAAAGGAGATGGTGATGGTAGAGGATGACATGGTTAAATAGTGTCATCTACGCAGAAGATGGTAGAGGACAGGAAGGCCTGGAGGAACATTGCCCATGGCGTCGCGATGGGTCAGACACAACTTCACAACTAACAACAACAACAATGCAACAAACATAAATTTGGGCAAACTTCAGGAGACACTGGAAGATGAGAGACCTTTCTGCTTGGTCTTTTTTGTCAACATATAGGAAATGTTCTCTTTGGAAGATTTAATATCTAAAAGTTGCTGTCACATGTTTTCCACCACATTTTTCCAGTCAAATAATATCAAAAAATTTCTTCAGAAAGAAAGAACTTTTTAGCTTTTATTATTCATTGTTCAAAAGAGAAAGCCTTTTTGTTCATTTTGCCATCTTAAGCTATTTCAGATTCCCAGGAGGTTTAATTATGGAGCAATACAACTATAATAATCTTTGGGGATTCTGTAAATCAGTGATCCCCAACCTTTTTTACGCCACGGCCCGGTACCGGCATCAGCTGGGCGCCACGGACCGGTACCGGCATCAGCTGGGCACCGCCATCTTTTTTTGATGAAAAAGTGCTTCCGGTGAGCTTTCACCCGGAAAAGCTCACCGAGCGCTGCCGCCATCTTTTTGATGAAAATGTGCTTCCGGTGAGCTTTCTACCCGGAAAAGCTCACCGGAAGCACTTTTTCATCAAAAAAGATGGCGGCGCCCAGCAAGCCAGCGGCCTGGTAGGACTTGTTCCGCAGACCGGTACCGGTCCGCGGACCGGTGGTTGGGGACCCCTGCTGTAAATGAATAGCTATTTGTTTATGAAATCCACAAATTTATTCCAAGTACTCAAATAAAGAAGACAATGTAGCACAACATGTCTATCCTGCCACACACTACATAATTTTACTGGCAATTTTACTAAGTGGGTGAGAACATCTCAGTGGACAACATATGACTGACTGAAAAAGCTGCCACCAAAGTCACTGAGGGTCTGAAACATAGAAGTGTTGCAAAGTTCTTGTGTGATGAGCATTTGCACTACCCCCAGTGAAAATAAATCTCATAGAATTATCAAAGAATTATGTCTTTTTGCCCAATACATACAATAAATCAGAGCCGGGCTCTTAGTTTCTATGGACAGAATCTCTTCTCCCAGGACTATTGCAAAATGTTGCATGATACAATGACTCTCTCACCTCTTTCTAATCAACATTCTGAAGATAAGAAATAGTCCAGGAACTGACATTCAGACAGCTTTATTATTGTTGTTGTTGTACACAAAAATGACAGTATACACAGCAGACGAGATAACCATGCTAGGTTTTGTATCATAAATCACTAGTCAAACACTTCCCAAGCATTTAGGACTGTGTGATGTATCGGCAGATTATGGGAGCAGATCCCAGTAAGGTGGTCTTCTGCAGCTGACCAATGGTGATCTTTCCAGCGCCAATTGTTTTTAAGTGCTTGCCTAGGTCTTTAGGCACAGCACCCAGTGTGCCAAGTACCACTGGAACCACCTGCACTGGTTTATGCCAGAGTCTCTGCAGTTCAATTGTCAAGTCCTGATATCTGGTGACTTTTTCAAGTTGTTTCTTGTCGATTCTGCTATCACCAGGTATGGCAATATCGATGATCCAAAACTTTTTTCTTCTCCACAATCGTGATATCCGGGATATTGTGTTCCAGAACTTTGTCAGTCTGTATTCGGAAGTCCCACAGTAGTTTTGCATGATGATGATGATGATGATGATATGATGATGATTGTTGTTGTTGTTGTTGTTGTTGTTATTATTATTATTATTATTATTATTATTATTATTATTATTATTATTAATATTATTATTAATATTATTATCTGGTTTTTTCTTTTTATTATTTTTATTATGCGATTTTCTTTGTTATATATAAAATTTCCATATCTACCATGACTGTGTACTGTCTGGGTACAATCTTTTTTAAATACAAGTAATAAATCTTATACATACAATAACTATAATTATTATTCTCAAAACCTATTCACCATGATCTTCATTTATCCTTATTAAACATTTCCCATTATTTAATTAAAACTCTATTCAGCTTTATCCATAATTGGTTAATAATATCAAACATTATAAACATCATTTGAACATCACATTTATAAACATTATCCTCTAATTCTGTTAATCATCATGTTTACTTATCTTGATTATTCAATATTTCATTATTTAGTTGCACATTTATTTCATCTGTTTACATATCCTCCTCCATTCTAAGTTTCTAACTTCTGCTTCTACTTTGTAACCATTGATAAAATAGTTCCCAAATTAAAAAGTATTCTGTTTCTTCTTTATCCTTAATTTTTACTTTTAATCTATCAATTTCAGCACATTCTAATATTTTCTTTATTACATTTTCCTCTATAGGTATATTTTCATTTTTCCAGTTTTGTGCATATACAATTCTCACTGCTGTGACCACATGTAAGATCGTGTAAGATCAGACCACTCATATGAGTACTCCTCGACTTAAAACAGTTCATTTAGTGACTGATCAAAGTTACAACAGCACTGAAAAAAAGTGACTCATGACTATTTTTCACACTTACAACCATTGCAACACCAACACCAAACCGAAGCGGGAGACTCTACACCATTTCTGACAAATGGCAGTCCAATCTCTTCTTGAAAGTTTCAAGTGATGGCACTCCCACAACTTCCAAGGGCAAGCTGTTCCATTAGTTGATTGTTCTCACTTTCAGAAAGTTTCTCCTTATTTCTAGGTTGAATCTCTCCTTGTTCAGTTTCTATCCATTATTCCTTGTCTGGCCTATAGGCACTTTAGAAAATAGCTTGACCCCTTTCTCTCTGTGGCAGCCTTTCAAATATTGGAAGACTGCTATCATGTCTCCCCTGGTCCTTCTCTTCACTAGACTAGCCATGCCCAGTTCCTGTAACCATTCTTCATATGTTTTAGTCTCCAATCCCCTAATCATCCTGGTTGCTCTTCTCTGTACTTTTTCTAGAGTCTCAATATCTTTTTTATAATGTGGTGACCAAAACTGGATGCAGTACTCTAGGTGTGGTCTTACTAAGGCTTTATAGAGTGGTATTAGTACCTCACTTGATCTCGATTGTATCCCTCTGTTAATGCAATTTAGGATTGCATTAGCTTTTTTGGCTGCTTCTCCACACTGCTGGCTCATATTTACCTGGTTGTCCGCTAAGACTCCAAGATCTCTCTCACAGTTACTGCTATTGAGCCTGGTTTCACCCAGTCTATATGTGTACTTTTGGTTTTTCTTGCCTAAGTGTAGGACTTTACTTTTCTCTACATTGAATTTCATTTTGTTAGATATGGCCCAGTGTTCTAGTCTGTCAAGATCCATCTGGATCTTAAGCCTGTCTTCTTGGGTGTTAGCTATTCCTGCCAGCTTAGTATCATCTGCAAATTTGGTAAGTTCCCCTTCTATTCCCTCATTTAAGTTGTTAATGAAGATATTGAAGAGTACTGGGCCTAAGATGGAACCTTGTGGCACCCCACTGCTTACTTCCCTCAATGTAGACTTAGACCCATTAAAGACTACTCATTGAGTATGATTTGTCAGCCAGTTGTGAATCCATCTAGTGGTGGTGCTATCTAATCCACTAGCTTACCAAAAAATAGGTTGTGGTCTACTTTGTCGAATGCCTTGCTGAAAACTAAATATATTATGTCCACAGTATTTCGCTGGTCTACTAATTTAGTCACTATGATTTATTTAGGAGATCTATTTAGGGGGGTAGGGCAGTATTGTTATTATTATTTATTAAATGTATTCACTGCTCATTTTACCACTGGGCAGCTTACAATGTTAAAAGGATGTCTTGTGTGGCCTTGTGCATAGGATGAAAGAGATACAAAACCACAGGTTTTCTGTTTTGTGAGCCTTAGAAGAATATAAAGTGTGAATGCTTCCATTATTACTGAAGCATCCTGGCCTTGGTTTAAATTTCTATGAAAAATCCTGATGAAGAGATTCAATTTTAGAGGTTCTCCCTCTTTCTCAGCCACCTGGTGTTCTCACTGGAAGTCAGAGACTTTATTTGAGTAATTAAGATACTTTATTGGAGAGATGGATTATGAAGCTGCAATGAAGAACCACTTGTATGAAAACCTAATTCTATATGTATATGTATATCCCAAACATTAAGATTCATTCACACATTCTTTTGTGATAATGGACTCCTTACAGTCTGTTCCCATTCTGCTAGGTGGTTATACCTGGCATATATTTCCCAAACAGTGATGTATAGTTCCAAGCTCCTTGTTAACTATCTTGCTATCTCTAATAGTTCCTCCATTTTATTACTGTCTCAGGGTACATGTTAAGTTTTCTGTGAGCTATCATATAGATGAGAAACAGTGTGACTCAGAGTATAGCATTTTTGTGGTGGAATCAGACATTATCTCTTGATTCATTGAAAAGGCAATTGACTCATAGCTTGAATATGCTATTTCAGTAGAATTCTATCCTGTTCTATCTAAGAGGAAGAATTGGATGTGAGAAAATATAGGTTTGTGTCTCTTGTATTGTTATGTAAGATGCTGTAGAACAGGGGTGTCAAACTCGATTTCATTGAGGGCCACATCAGTTTGTGTTTGATCTTGGGGGGGATCCAGGTGGGCATGCCCAGGGTGGGCATGGCCACCTCAACGTCACTTGTGTTGGGGTGCCTGTGGTGACCCAAGCATTCTGCCAGTGAAAATGAAGCTTGGAAAGGCCATGCATGGCCCTCCCAAGCTCCATTTTGCTGGCAGAGGCTTGCAAGGGGCCATCGCAGACAAAAATAGAGCTTAGGACAGGGGTGGGATTCTATCAGTTTGCACCTATTCACTAGAACCGGTTGTTAACATTCTAAACAGTTCGGAGTTGTTAGAAGAAACAGTTGTTAGAAGAAATTACCGGCCTAATCCTGTAAGGAAGGCAGGAAGGAAACATTCTGGTGTTGCTTACAGAAACTGCCTCTCCATTAACCCTTATTACATTTTTGGCAGGACTAGACTTCCTGTCTCTTCCCTTGAGTTTTTTCCCCCCTCCTTTGCTGGCACTTTGCTTGTTTGGAGTGACCATTCAAAGTTACAATGGCACTGAAAAAAATGACTGATGACCATTTTTCACACTTACGACTGTTGCAGCATCCCCACAGTCATGAGAGGCCAGGCGAGGAGATGCATGCCTCGATGTGAGTGATATTGAGTTGGCCACGCCCAGCCAGACATGACCACCAAGCCATGTCCACCCAGTCACATGACCACCAAGCCACGGCCACCAACTAAGCCATGCCCACAGAACCAGTTGTTAAAAAATTTGAATCCCATCCCTGGCTTAGGAGAACAGCGTGCGGCCCTCCCAAGCTCTGTTATCATTGGCAGAGGCATTGTGGGCTGGTCCTTTGCTGTTTTCAAGGTGGCCCCACAGGCCGGATCTAGCTCGCGAGCTTTATGCTTTGACACCCTTGCTGTAGAACATTTCATTGTACAGAGAGTTTGTAAACATCCACAAAACATAGTTGGGGGTGTGGAGGCAATAAAGGAAGATGAATAAATTATATCGGCCTAGTTCCTTTTTTTAATACCAATCATAGTCTGATACTCTGGTAATGCTATGGGTAGAATGTATCTTGATCTCAAAGAAAAAAGCATTTCTCATGTTCTTTTATTATTAACAAGATGATAAAATACCAGCTGGATCTGGCATATACTTAAATTCAGTTGTCTTCTTCAAACATTCTGTTAACAAATAAAGGCTTCAGCAATTTCAGCAAAATGATACCGGTTAATAACATATGATGAAAATGAAAGACCATGGCAAGATTAATAGCGATATGGTGGGAAGAAAAGAAAACATAGAGTAAGTTAGGAAATAAAAACTCTTCTATTTACATATCTCCCCCCCCCCGCCCACATATTCAAACAAAAGAAAACTTGCCTTCATAGCAAGGATCTGTACATTTTAAGAAAGTAATTAAGTTTGGTGGTCATGCTCAAAATGGCAAATTGGAAAGGTGGATTAGTTAGAATAGTGTCACAATGAGAGGTTTGGCTTGTAGAAGAAAAGCTATTCTCTCATGAAGAGTGTAGAGATTTTTTTGACAGCAGGACTATAAACATAAAAGGTAGAATGATCGCTTACGTATATTCTACAATTTATGATGCCATTTTCATAATTTATAGATCTGCTTTCCTTTACTTTGACATGTGAAGGGGCTAGAAATGTCATCACAAAAATTATGCACAACTGAATTCTGTGCAACTGAAGATGAAAAGATATTCTATCTTTTGAGATTGGAGATCTAGGTAAATATAGCAATCAAGGGAGTAGTAGAACTGGAAGTTGTTTTCTTTATTAAAAAAAGTTATCAAAAGTAATTTGAACCGTATTTGTTGCCTATGTTGTTCCTGTTCTTTTTGTGTTAGATATATTAATGTTTTTTTTTTTCTCCTGCCCTACTATAATAATCCACGGCATAAATCATGGTTGATATTTTTATTCTCCTGTGGGCTTTCAATTTTTATCTAGTTCCTTAATCTTGACAACCATAATAAAATATGTTAATGCTTGCTGAATCAACATTTTCATTCTGACAGTACTTTAACATAATGAAAGAAAACAAGGACTGGAGTCAACATCTTGACTATTCTTGAATAATTCAACAATAGAGATAAAAAAAATTTTTGGGGGGGAAGAAAGGCAGATGTCACAATTTACCAAGTATGTTCTTCCCTATAGTGTGGACAGATATATTTGGAGTTTTATGAGACTTCCATCTGAAGAAGACAGAGGAATAAACCTACCCTAGATATAGGCACATTTGCATTCACTCTGATGCAAAATATAGGGTACATGACAGTTGCAAGATATTCCCTGTTTGAAAAACATCAGGTGAGAAATTTTAATTTTCTTATGAGGAGTTTTTCTCTTAGCATTTTCCAACCTTCCATCAAACTTCAATATCCACTTCTTAAGTTAAAAACATTTAATTCAGCAAAATGTAGAATATTCTTCAAAGTCTTTTCAACATTTTGAGTGCTGCCAAATGGATGTCTTTGTTTCTTAGAGTGTAAATAATGGGGTTAAGAAGGGGAATGATTATAAGATAAAAGACAGCAATTTTCTTGTCACGATCAGGGGTGGAGTCTGACTGGGGGACAATGTACATAGAGATAATAATGCCATAGAACAAGGTTACCACAGAAAGGTGGGAACCACAGGTGGAGAATGCTTTGTGCCATCCTCCTGTTGACCGCATGTGCAATACAGAATTCAGAATGTACCCAGAGGAAGTCAGGATAACAAAAAGAGGAACAAGAACAATGAAAGTTGAAAGACCAAAACCAATTACTTTGGTGATTCTTGTGTCACCACATGCAAGTTTTAGCACAACAGGTGGTTCACAGATGAAGTGGTTGATGACGATCGCACAAAAGGGATGGTGAAAGGTGCAGAGGACATAAATTGCAGAGAACACAAAACCAACGGTCCAATAGAATGTGGTAAGCAAGAGTTGGCACAACCTGTCCATGGCTAATGCATATACCAATGGATGGCAAATGGCCAAGTAGCGATCGTAAGCCATGGCTCCTAATAGCAAACACTCAGTACTACCCATACCCAGAGTCATGTAACCCTGCAGAATGCAACGCACTAAGGAAATGGCCACATTTCCATTCAAAAGGTGACTCAACATCTGTGGCAATGTGCTAGTAACATACCCAATTTCCATGCCAGCAAGATGGCTGAGAAAGAAGTATATGGGGGTATGCAGTTGAGAATCAACCCATACCAGTATGATGATCAGAGTGTTTCCAAAGATGGTAAGCAAGTAGATAAGGAGAACAGTCACAAAAAGTAGCAGCCGGGTTTTTGGATGGCTAGTGAGCCCAAGCAGGATGAATTCTCTGCTGATGGTGTAATTCTCAGCTCCCATCTTTCCTTCTGTTTGAGTAGAGAGGTGAGGTTGGGACAAAATGAATGTCCCTAAAAATAGGGTGATCTTTAACAAGAGGATTCCTCCAGCCACAACATTTAATCAGCAAATTCATCTTCTTTCAAAGAATCCAGATTTCCAGTAATGATTTTCTGCAGGCATCATTCATATGTTTATATGGAAAAGTTAATTTTTGTGGCAGCAACTTCATTTTTAGCGAACCTGTGTACTGAGTATGACATTGGATACAAATAGCAAATAATGCATTATTTACAATGTTAGAATGAATGAACATCATGAACATTAAGCAAAGAAATAGGAGAGAATGAGTTTATCTTTGCACTACCTACCTTTTTTTTTAGAAGACATTAAAGATTTTATTGGTAGGAATATGAGTCATTGTTTGCCATGAGTGAGACAAGTTCTCATTCACCAAATTATGAAGAATGTGCTTATCGAGTATAGATGACAAATAAAAAGAATATATGCTTTTCTGAGAGATATTGATGTATTGTACCATCTTGTACCACTTTTCAATGCCTACAAAACATTACCAGGTAATATTTTCACAAATTCGGCTTTGACAGTTTCTGGTTGCTATTTTTTTAAAATCACTTTAGTTCAATCAGGTGGACATTTTATTTACTTATTTGTGTTTGGTTTTTTTTGGTTGTTTAATTATTTCTCCCTCTCTATGCCTTTCATATACAAAGATTAAGATTGTTTCATGTGGAGTTTTCATGTGGAGTATTTCATTGCTGTAAATACCCCAGAGTTATGTATTTGAATAAACAAACAAATGAACAGACAAGCAAGTGGGCAAGCAAGCAACTAAGTGGGTCTCTTCGGGTTTTTGCAAAGGATACATAGGAGAAGGTTGAGTAGCCTTCACAAATGCTATTGAAGAGGATAAAAAGGTGAGCATTAATTTGCAACTCTTCTCAACCTTCCCCATGGCACTCATCAAGACAGATGATATTCCGAATCAGTGCTGCACTAAGAACAGTAAAGCAGAGGCAAAAAAAAAAAACATGATTGCTTCCCCTCACTCTCCAAAGTGCCATACTTTTTTGTAGATTAGCTTCTGGAAGTTGCTTCAATCCAATCTTCTTCAAGGAATCATTAGATGATTGGCATGGTCTCATTGGGAGATTTTATTTATTTGTTTATCTTTATTCTCCTTAACTAATGACATGAAGTTATAAATATCCACAGTACAACCATTTTTGTGACATAATGGGACTTAAAAATTAATCAGCACAATAAATCAATTTTTTAAAAAAAGAAAAGGCAGGGGGAAAGGGGAGCCTGGAAAATTATTCTGAAAACAGAACTCCAAAAAATATTGACCAGAGTGCTTGATATCTTCCCTGACCTTCTGTAAAAAATCAAGCAAACAGAAACAATAAATTTGAACTCTGAGAAGTAATGCTTGTTAACAACCCATAGCTGCAAATTGGGTTTAGATTTTATTTCCAGGATTGTATGAACTCAGTGCCTGAAAAATCTAAAACTCTTGATATTTTTAATTACCTATCCAACCATTTTTGCACAGGAGCTGAAGGTGTCACATACATATTTTTGGTTAAGTTTAACCAAAAGGAACGCCTAAAGTTCTATCCAAATGATAAAATATTCACAAAATTCTTTCAAATTATTACAGGCAAGAAAGACAGACAGATAAATAAAGTAATTTTTGAATGAATTATAATAACATTTCACCTTAGTTCTTATCTGCTTTTAACTAAATTTTTGCAATTTCCGAAGAACTAAATAGCTATTGACTGGAGAAAAATTAGCACTGATTCAGTATTTCACAATTTATAACAACTTTAAAAATAACCTTAGAATAATTCCATAGAGAGTTGTTTGATTGAGTTGTTGTTAATGCCTCATTTAGGTCATCCAATCTTTGAATGATGTTAACTTGCTCAGGTTCTGACAATGCACTGAATAAGTCAATCAACGTTTCCTCTGGCACATCCTCAGCAGTTCCTACAGCTGTGGGTAACAGTTTGTATATTGCTTCTTTGCCTTCTCGGAGTCAGTTCAATTGCAGAGGCCTCAGGTTTAGCAATGTGAGAGCTGTTATAACCTAGATTTAAAGCAACAGTTCCCACTTGGTGATGCTGTTTCAGGAGTGGGTACACTTTTTCTGAGCAAAAAACCCTTATTGGAAATATTGAGAAGGTGCTCAGAAAGGGCCTCATTCTGAAAAGCATGGAGGGTATTATGGGTTGCTTGAACAATAGGAGAATTCTCATACATTGCATTCTTGCTGGCAGCCACTCTGCATGTAGTAGATCTATCAAAGTGAGTTCACAATGGAGCAACTGGCTCAGGGACAGCCTAATAGCTTTTCTTTTACTCCAACACCCTCTATTTACTCTGTAAGGTTCAGCTATAACTTAAAATCACGATGTGCCAAAAATGAACTGAAGCAGAGGCTTTGAAGAACAAAATCTAACTTTTTTTGATCAATAAAAGGGTAAGACCTCTCCTCTCATACACACAGATATGTGAGGAAAGTTACAAAGCATATAGGTGAAAATAACTCTTCTTATACCTTAAGATTCTTTTAGAAGTAGAGTAATTGCATTGTAAAACACACTAAGTTAGATTTACATCTTTCCTGCAAAAAGACAAATGTTCTCCTGGCACTTGTTTATCTTTCAGTATCGATCACATTGTTAATTACTGTTAATCGATCACAACTGGCCATTAACATGTATGCTATTAACAGCATACTTCAAAAGGTGTATATTGCTCCAGATGTAGGGAGTTACGTTCCCAGGGAGTACATTTCATTCAGATTGATTTAGATGGGATAATCATGTGTCTTCATATGAGAGAGATGTAACTAATTGTAGGCTAGTTTTACAACACAAAGGTTAGAGAAATATTTTCCACAACAGCAAGATAAGAAGTGCCTATAGAGATAAATACTTCTATATACATAGGAAAACAATTGCCTAACATCAAGATAAGACATGCTTATAGAGTAACTCTCTACTCTCTCTCTATAATATTTTTTATTTCTTTCCTTTATTTATTACCCTAAAAACTCTCTTGTCATAAATTTGCAAGGTAACCTGGTTAGTTTGCAGACTGTAGTTATGTTGGTCATCTCTTAGGCCTTTACCTGATTGAGTGTTTTCTCTATATGTGTTCAAATTTTGGGGAGGAAAACGAGGTCCTTCACTAGTTTCATTTTCTGAGTTAGCCGTCCCATATCTATCCATGGTTATCCTCCCAAGTCCATCTACAGTACTTGAGTGGCTCCTAACAAACGTTGCAAAAGATTATTTCAGGCAATCGACCTTATTTATGACAATTAAGAAAAGATCATATATTGACTTTACAGTTTGAGCTGTAAGCAAACATTGTCTAGAGAGAAAGACTGTCACATTTTCCTTCTTTAAATTTGTTACATCCCTCCTGAGCAAAGAAGGCTGCTGCTGGCCTCCAAGAACAGAAGCCCCTGCTGAGAGGGAAGAGGACAGCTCCACACACTGCTTATCTTCCAGTTCGGTTTATTCCAATGAATCACATAAATTAAGTTTGTCTGACAAGGTGCCTGTGAATGAGTTGCTCACTGGAACATACTGTCTGTTTGCAATATAATCTTCCATTTTCTGCTGTTTCAAAGGCCTGGATAAACTCTGCTGCAGAGTGCTGTCTCTTCCTTCTTTTCCCCATTCAGGTTTGTCAAGAAAAAAGCCCTAGTCCTCCTCTTTGAGCAATTGCTCAAAACCTCCAACCCGACAGGAGACCAGATTCTGGTATTCATTCAGTCACATTTC